>NC_064848.1:43427865-43557865 GCF_024139225.1 Suncus etruscus
GGATAGCCATATTTTAATGTCTTGAACTTTGAGACAGGTTCATGTTTAGACATCCCAATGTTGCTGGTTTAGCTACCCTATACTTTAAAACTGAAGTGACTGTCAAAATCTCTTGCATTAAGTTTGAAGTATGCAGAAAGAAAAAGTTTTCATCAAAATCAATATCTATCTTTCCTGCCAACATAATATGTTTCATTTTAGTTGACCTCACTTTTTCAAAATTACATACAGTTCAATGAAAACCTGAAAGGAACTTCTTAGAAATTCTACTAAAAAAAAAATATATATATATATATATATATTGGAGGGGCACATATAATGTTTTTCAGGGCTTACTCCTGATTTTGTGCTCAGAGTTCACTCCCAGAAGGGCTCAGGTTACCATACGTGGTGCCATAGATATAACTCGGATAAACTACCTAGCCCTCCTCTAAAATAAAATAAAGTGGGTAAAGGAGAATAAAGAGTGCATTCATTAAAGTGATCATTACTTATTCTTGGCTCCTGGCTCTGTGTTTAGGGATCTGTCCTGCCGTTTGTTGAGGTATTATGTGTTACCAGGGATTGAACCTGCAACAGCAACATTCAAATTTAAACTACAGTCTAGAATGCTCTTCTGCAATAGCAAGTAGCACCCATCACTAATATAAACATTTAAGAGAGGAAGGAACATTTAATTTATCCCAATTCTACAACCAAAACAAGATTAAAACAATGTCTCTGAATTCCAGCACACTTAGACTGCTATCGGTGACATTACAGTATCTCAGCATTCTTGAAAAAAAATTTTAAATTTAACACTTTAGGGGCCGGAGCAGTGGCGCAAGTAGTAGGTCATCTGCCCTGCATGCGCTAACCTAGGACAGACCGCAGTTCAATCTCCTGGCATCTCAGATGGTCCCCCAAGCCCGGAGCAATTTCTGAGCACATAACCAGGAGTAACCCCTGAGCATTACTGGGTCTAGCCCAGAACCAAAAATATATATAAATAATAAATAAATGTAACAACTTAAAAGGTAATAACTTGGTGTCCAGTTAGTAATTTTACAACTTCCATGGAAATTTTCAATTAAGAATGAGTCTATTTATCAGGGAAGCAAAGATGACTTTTCTTCATCTCTAATGTAACACTTTAATTTACAAATGCTTATTTGTAGGATGCTAAAACTATAATTGCATTATCTATTTTTGTTTCTTAGTTTTTGGGGTCACACCCAACAGTGCTCAGGGATTACTCCTGGCTCTACACTCACAAATCGCTCCTGGCAGACTTGGGGGACCACGTGGGATGCCAGAATTCAAACCACCATCCTTTTTCATGCAAGGCAAATGCCCTACCTACAAGCTATCTCTCCGGCCCCACATTATTTATTTTTGAATACAAAATCCTAGATTACAGCGGAAGTACCTGTCTAATCAACTCTCTTTTTAGAGAATTAAAATATAATACCACAACCAAAAAAGACATTTAAAATGGTTTTTGTAACAATAATTTCAAGGAATTTATCTAATCTCCATAAACATTTTAATATTCTTGGATAATACTGTTCAGATGTTGAAATGGCATGTTCTTGTGAACTCGAGTGTTTGGTGGTGGTAGTAGTGGTGGTCGTTGTTAATATGAGACCATATCTGATAATATCCATTTCTTAGTACTAATTTCACATCTTTTCTACATCACAAATGGAAAATCTGCTGTTTTCATAGCACTAACTACATGTAACTACTGGTAATTACTTCTGTTTTCATAGAGGTAACTACAATGACCCATACTTTACAATAGCTATAAATATATTCTCCTTTAGTTCTTTGTTTATATTCAGATCATACAGAATAAGGGCCAGACTGAGTTAAACAAATTATATGACAAGAAAAAAAATGAGGGCCCGGAGAGATAGCACAGTGGCATTTGCCTTGCAAGCAGCCGATCCAGGACCAAAGGTGGTTGGTTTGAATCCCGGTGTCCCACATGGTCCCCCGTGCCTGCCAGGAGCTATTTCTGAGCAGACAGCCAGGAGTAACCCCTGAGCACCGCCAGGTGTGACCCAAACCCCCCCCCCAAAAGAAAAAAAATGCGAAACACTATACACAATACTTTAAAATGGGAATAAAAACCAAACAACAGCAACTTAAAGGCTCAATAAAAATGAAGAATGGGGGCAAGAGGTAAAAGAACAAGACTTGCAGAGAGCTGATCAGGGTTTGATCCCTGACATCCCATATATTCCTTTAACCCACCATAAAGCTAAGCTTGAATGCTCCCAGATATGGACCAAACTACTCAACTTGCCCCAATTTCACCAATAGTAATATAAATTCATATAAAAATGTAACCTAAAATATTCTAGATTTTAAGTCAAGTAATAGTAAATATTGACCTTCTAACCAGTACCAAGAAACTAAAACTATAAATAAAAACAAAAATAAGTTCACTTCTAGAGACTATGGAAAATAAGTTTATTATAGGGGCTAGAGCAGTGGCGCAAGTGGTAAGGCATCTGCCTTGCCAGTGCTATCCTAGAACGAACTGCAGTTCAATCCCCCAGTGTTCCATGCAGTGCCCCAAGCCAGGAGCGATTTCTAAGCGCATAGCCAAAAGTAACCCCTGATCATCACCAGGTGTGACTCAAAAACAAACACACAAAGAAAAAAGAAATTTATAGCACAATATAATTTTTTTTAAAAAATAAAGCGTTTTAAAGAAACATGAAAAGGGAACCAGAGAGATAGCATGGAGGTAGGACATTTGCCTTGTATGCAGGTGGACAGTGGTTTGAATCCCGGAATCCCATATGGTCCTCTGAGCCTGCCAGGAGCGATTTCTAAGCTCAGAGCCAGGAGTAACCCGAGTGCTGCTGGGTGTGACCCAAAAACCAAAAAAATAAATAAAGACTAAAAAAGGAGAGTGAAGGACTTGGAGAGAAGATCTCAACAGACTGGACACAAACATCCAGGAAGATCTGGTTCAATGCCTTAGGACCACAGGGTCCTCAGATCACCAGGAGTAACACCTCCCAAGCACAGAGCAAGGAGCAGCTCCCAAGCAGCACTAGATATAAACCAAAAACCAAAATCTAGAAAGGAGATCCATAACAGGAAAAAGAGAAAGACAATGAAATAAAGGGACTTACTTTGCTCTGACAGCTCAAAGTAAGATAAGATGCTTATAAGATCATCATGAATTTTATCTGTGGCTTTTTGGAGCTCTAACATTGCTTCTATTTGACAGAAAAATTAACTACTCAAGTGTTTTTTTAAAATGTTTTGTTTATATAAATAAAAATACTATTTCAAATAGCCCTCCTGTTTTTTTCTTTTTTGATTTGTGGACCACACCTGTGTGGTGATGCTCAGAGGTTACTCTTAGCTATGTGCTCAGAAATCGCTCCTGGCTTGGGGGTCCATATGGGACAGCAGGGGATCGAACCGTGGTCTGTCTTAGGTTAGTGCATGCAAGGCAAACACCCTACCACTTGCGCCACCACTCCAGCCCCTTATTTTTAAATAAAAATTCAAGTTTTAAAACTTTGCTTATTGTAATGAACAACTTTTACTTTTGAAATATATTTCAAAATATATTTTGAAACAGGGCTGAAGCAATAGTAGAACAGATATGGGGCTTGTCTTGCACATAGTTGATATGGACTCAAAACCTGGCACCCCAAACAGTTCCCCAAGCTTGACAGGAATGGATGCAGAGCCAGAGGAAAGCCCTGAGTGCCATCAGGTGTGACTCCAACCCCTCCCAACCAAAAAAGAAATATACTTTGGAATGTAAATATCACTGTTTAATGTAATACTTAAGACCCAGGCATTCCGAACCTGACAGTCTTTCCTTTGTGAACAGAAATTAGTGCAGCATCTTTCCATGATGCCTGAAAATTACATCTGAATTTCTCAATCTTCATCAAGCCTTAAAAATATTTTTTCATTCACCTGAAGAGTGATCTTTCTTAAAGGCAGTTGTTTATATTCTCAAGAAAATAGTATAGATGTACCTAAATAATCAGAAACTATTAAAGCAATATTTCAAGGTGAATGACAAATTATCCTCAGCTTGGAAGACTTATGCAGATTAATAAAAATCAAATATCAGACACACAAGCAGATTCTATAAAATAGTAAACTGTACCTGAATTCACCATAGTTTTAGCAAGTTAAGAACCCCACCCACATACCCAAATGACAGCTTGGTGCTTCTTTCTATCCCTCCAATAATCTATCCTTTCTGTGAACCAAAGAACCAACTGGTCCTTACTGTCACAATAAGAATGCTTTTATATAAAAATTCATTAAATAATGTACCACTTTCGTTATGTTGATCCTATAATCTGGAACTCTGTGAAGTGGTTCAACAGGATGTCATCACTACATAGCAACTTGTTTCATTTACAGTATCTGTTTCATTTCTACTCATGAGCTAATATAATTCAATTTTTTTAACTGCACACAGGCTGCTAGACACATGTGCATGGCAAATGGAATCTGAACTTAGCTTAACAGCCTCATTTATTCCTGATGGTTTAAATTATTTCATCACAATTAATGACACCCCCTCAGCTTCCTGTGCAGTGCTGCCAGATGTTCAGAGACCACAAAGCCACTCTCTTCTTTGACGGCTGGTGACAAGTCGTCCTCTGAAGGACATTCCCTAGGTACGCAGGCTGGATGACACCTCCATTGCTTAGCACCTCTCTGCCTCCCAGAATAACTATGTTGAAGAAAAAGCAGGAAGGCATGAGAAACTAGCAAATGTATTAGCGAGGCAAATTATGAGAAGTGATCTAAACTCAGAGGAACTTGGCTCTTGCCACAGGAGTTCCTAACCTTGTTGTTTTATGAAAGAGTGTTTTGCCTCCAATTTCCCAGTAACTGGCACCCCCAGGATGCCTCACATGGCTTCAGTCCTCAGAAAATGTCAGTGAACAATAAAAATATACACTTTTATGCAAGGATTCTTCCAGATTTTGGTCATTTTGTTTTGAGGGTGTTGTTTAAACTTACTACCTCCATCAAGAGAGTAAACTTATTTTTTAAGAGTGAACAGGCCCGGAGAGATAGCACAGTGGCATTTGCCTTGCAAGCAGCCGAGACTAGACCAAAAGTGGTTGGTTCGAATCCCGGTCTCCCATATGGTCCCCCGTGCCTGCCAGGAGCTATTTCTGAACAGACAACCAGGAGTAACCTCTGAGCAACGTTGGGTGAGGCCCAAAAACCAAAAAAAAAAAAAAAAAAAGAGTGAACAGTTAAGAAACACTAAATCTTAAACTCCATTTATCTTCTATTATACTCCCAAAAGACAAAATATGATAAATTGACGTAATCATGTTTATTTACTTCTTTTAAAAAACTTTATTGTGGTAAAAATATAATGTTTTGATGTACACATTTTAATTGTATACATTAACATATACTGTGTGAGTTTTTCTTCTCATTCTTTGGCTTAGCAAATTTTAATCTTTAGAAAGTAGTGTCTCTTAGAGTGTTGTTGGGTTTTACTTGTGGATGTATTTGTTAGAAACATATTAAAAACTGGGAAAGAGCAATAATACAGCAGGCAGTCCATTTACCTTGTACACAACTGACCAGGGTTCAATCCTTGGAAACCCATTTGGTCCCCCAAGTACTTCCAGAAATAATTCCCTGAGTTCAGAGCCAGAAGTAAACTGGTTAATATTACCAGGTGTACCCTCCTCAAAATAAAAGAATATACAGAATTCATGCTCCTTCTATTTAAGTCTAAAATGTGAAGTCAGTTACTACTTTACTTAGCTTAAAAAGATTTACTCAACACAGAAATTTGGAACCAATTATCTCCATATTAATCATTTGATTTTCAGTTATAAAAAAAAAGATACATAGGCAAGTACTAAAAAAGTAGTAGAAATAGTACACACATACTTTTACAATAAGAATCCAATGGTACAGCTCTAATTTGGAAAACATTTCTATCCACCAGAGAACATGTGGCAGACATTTTATGGATTATTTTTTAAATGTTAAAAAAAAATCCTGATCTTATTCAGGGAATAAGAGGCCTTTTCGTTTTGCCAAAAAGTGTAATAGGAAAACTGAAAGGCCACCTGTGTCAGCCCACCCTATAGTATGAACACAAGCTATAAGAGCATTTTCAAAAAATATTTTTAAACTGAGATGAGAAATAAAATCAATACCAATGCAGATTCCAAGAAAATGCAAAAGGCTGCTGTGCATGTTAGTGGTTATGCATGTGGGCCACACGGGATAATTTCAGATGCCTCTAAAATTCAGTTTACTTTCTATTTTATATTCTATTTGGTACTTAAACCAAGACCTCATCCATATCAATTCTGACAATGAACAAAAATACTGAGTAAGCTAATTAAGCAAAACAAGTTGAATTTCCCCCTCACACTTTTTTTACAATCTTAAAACAGCTTCTGAAACTCCTCGAATATACTACACTAAATATTTTGACAATTGTTATATTAAAATTACTTTTCTAGGAAGTCCTATGAAATAAAACAGTCTAGTCTTTATCAAACTTAAGATAATCAGAGAGAAGCGGGTAATAATGGCATACTTGCAGCAGACTACAATAGGAAACTCTTAGCACTCCCAAAGTTGCATCAAATTTTCCATGGACCGAAACTAAAATGAAATAGTTCAATTACTGAGAGGTAGATAAGTAAAATAAACAACTAATTTCATACAGTCAAGTTGGGGAGAGAGTCCATATGGACTTCATTCTGTTGTCTCCAAATACTTTATTGGAGGGAGGGAAAGGAGTTGAATAAACTTTAAACTCTCATGTAGGGATGTATTGCCTGTGTGTCCCTGGCAGATGTGGAAAGGAGATGAAATGGGCAAGGGAGAATCAAATATCCCATCGCTGCAGGTTTGCAGAGGGAAAGAGGACTGCAAAGATCTCACATCTGGCAATCATTTGTCAATAGCTGGAAAGAGAACTGCAGGAAACTTTCTGGCTCTTGGAGAAGATGAAAAGACAAAAACCATGTGACACACACACACACACACACACACACACACACTGCAATGGTACAATGACTATTACGCTTATTCTCCACCTCTCTTCTCCCACATCCCCTAAATTTAATGATCTTCAGATATACTCTACTCCATGGTCAAAATATGCAGTCACTTGACTTGTTAAAGCAGCAGTGTATGTACATTTTTCAAATAAACCCCAGGGCTGATGTTAGAAAATCAAAATCAGTCAAGCATAGACCGCCTGGTACTTTGGGCAGGAATCCTTGTGGTTTAGTCAATAAACAGAATCTGAATGAAAGACACCACAGTAACTAGACAGTAACGTTTTGAACAGTTCTTAAGCTGAAGGGAGGGTGTGTGGAGGGTGCTTGGGGGAGTAGGCTGAGGAAGGCGGGTATACTGGCGACCATGGACATGAGCTACCAGCCCACTTAGATCATTCTAGCCTATCTGTGACAAACAAAACTGTATTTACCACAAGATAGTCTGTTCTTCCTCTCCTCCCTCTCAATCTCTCCCCACACATACACCCCAAAGTAAGAATGAACTTTTATTAATGAGACATTGTGAATGAACTCAGGGTGCAAAGTTCATTTTAGAAAAAAACACTTAAACATATTTAATAAAGGAGAAGGAGAAACCTTTAATTAAGACCTTACTCGCATTGTACTAACCACTGTGAGTCCTATACTAGTGATAATATAGAAAATTTGCTGGCTTGACCATGAATTAATAAAAATAACCAGTTTTGTCTCCCAAAGTCTTTAAGATAATTAAAAGTTTTATTTTCAAACAACCAACACAAAACTGACTTCTACAAATTCACAGAAATTGTATCTGTTCATGATGATTGATAAGACTTCAGTGAACAGCTTTCGTTGACCCTTATGTAGTATTTAACTAACAGCAGCCGCCAAGCTCATCCCTGTGATTCCTTAAGTGAATGCTGCAGGTTGTTTAATAACCTGGCAAATTCACAGTAGCTTGTCAAATTATTACAGGAACAGTGTCATCACTAAACAAGCCTGATCACGGTTAATTACAATGCAGACGAGAGAGCAGCCACAATTGTTCATTAATTACAGGAAGCACCTCATTTAAATTTTATGGAAATTTACACTTGCACCCCGGTATGTCTGGAAAAAAATGTGATCCTTCATGCATTCACAGAAGAAAGGAGTCTGTGGTTTATGAAATATCACAACAAATTGTGTCTACTCTGGTCTTGAAATATTGGTTCATTATTTACTCTAATTTCCTAAGCACTTTAGTGGTGAAAAATACCTAGTCAAACCCCACATCTTAAATTCCCAACCAAGAATGGAACTGCTAGGTAGGCTAATTGTCTATAGCAACTGAATCTTTGAGGGGCACTTTTAGAATAAGAAATTAATGTTTCTCATATTAAGTTTCTGCAGCTATTATGGGATGTATAACCAGAATGACTCCTTTAAAATAATTACATTGGATCATATTCTTTGCTCCTTATACAACAGTTAATTTCTTAGGTTAAATAGTTTCATACCTACTTTAAGAGTTACTATGAAAACATCAATAAACTTATACAGTGAATCAAAGTATTTCCTTTTACTTTTCTAATTCAAGCACATTAAGACAAAAATAAGGCAACTGCCCTTACAACACAGAAGGAAATGAAGCACAATCTGAAGAACGACCATCATTCAAAACCAGAAGAAAATTGATGAAACAGTATAATGAATCTTGGGGTTATTAAATGATAGGAGTTTCTACGTTATATGAAATGTTAGGGCCAAACAGAAGCAGTTAAGAACCACAAAGGTCCATACCAGTCATGTCATAATAATATTATTAGCCAAACAATGGAAGTAAACCAGTTGTAGGGCCATGCTTCAAAATAAAGAATCTCCTTACAAGAAAGGACTAAAAGCCATTATTTCTAAATCTAGGTGTGTAGATATTCTGAAAAATCAAGAGGACAAACAGTACATCCTTGGGTGTAATGCCTGGCCTCAAAGGAAACACTGATACTTAAGTAAAAGAGCAATGACTCCGGCAAGCCTCATAGTGTGTTTCCTGGTGTATAAAGCTAGTCTTAAAAAGTAATGACTCAATTTCAAGAAAAGAATGATGACAACCAACAACAACAAAACAGAATACATGCCATGGGCAAGAGTACATGCTACAAAAGTCTAAACAAAAATCTAAGTCCTGGGAACTGAGCAACAGCACAGTGGTAGGGTGTTTGCCTTGCCCACAGCCAATCCGGGATGAACCTGGGTTCAATCCCCTGATTTCCATATGCTCCCCATATCTGCTAGGAACTATTCTGAACTCAGAATAAGAAGTGACCCCTGAGCAATGCTAGGTGTGGCCCAATCCCCACAAAAAAACTTTTGGCCTGAGCTTGTTATTTGGTGAAGCGCTTGCCAATTTCTATGACTAACAAAATATAAAATATACCAGAAATCAAATGTATGAAATTAAAGTATATTAAATATATTAAATTAAATATATGAAAGCCATATTTAAAGAGGAAATAATAAAAATAGTTTAAGTATATCCTACTTCACCATAATTGACAAACTTTCAATAGATTTGATCTTTCCATTAAATCTACTAAAATGGTGTTGCAGATGAGAAATCTTATACACTACATATTTTTGTGTCTTTATCAAGGAACTTGGTCTTCTTCACAAGGCCCATGCTGAACTGTCAACATCAAAACTGGTGAACCTAAAACCAGGATTTCACTTAGAGCTTGTAAATACATTTTATCCCCTGCAGTATGAAAATGATGTGCTTCGGGACCGAAGAGATAGCATGGAGGTAAAGCATTTGCCTTGCATGCAGAAGGACAGTGGTTCAAATCCCGGCATCCCATTTGGTCCCCTGAGCCTGCCAGGAGCAATTTCTCAGCATTGAGCCAAGAGTAACCCCTGAGCACTGCCGGGTATGACCCAAAAAACAAACCAAAAAAGAAAAATGATGTGCTTCAAAAATATCTCTCAGTTTAATATATTCACAACTGCAAGTTTTGTTGCTCCTGTACATTTTTGTATCGAGGTACAAAAATGGATGATCCAAAAGCCCACTCGAACAGGTCATTCAAAGTGAAATTCTTAGTGAGCATTATTTGCCCAAGCAAAGAGGCCAAGGATCAGACTACTCACCACCACCAAAAGTGAGTAGTTCTGCATTTATGTGTCACACACAAGCTGTTAGTTTCCTAAACCTTGGATCTACAGTACACAATCATGTCTCAGATGTGTTACACCTGCTCTTCTGCTGTATTCTCGCCATATACCACCTAGACAATACAAGCTTGTGGTACAAGAGAACTCAGGTGGTCTGCCCTATGCCAAGCACAGGTGTGCAGGGAAACAGTATGCCTGTCAGCACCATAAAACTGAAATTTCATCCTACCACCATTTCTACCACCTTCAGTCACACTGTGAAGAAGTTCATTTTAAAAACTATTCTCTTTAATCATGTGATATATGTAAATCAGTAAAAAATGTTTTAAAACTAAGCTCATTCCATAAGTCTAAAAATTTTTTAAATCACACTAAGTAGAAATCTTAAAAACATACTGCGAGTTTAATAGGACACGCCATTCATGCTGAAGCTTCAACCTGTATCTCTGCATCACTGATACACACACATTCCCTCAAATATTAAAAGATAAATGGAAATAGAGACAAGCCTTAGATAAAGATGTCATACTTTGATATCTAATTTTCAATATACCTTACTAGTTATCATGCCTCAAAGGCACATAAAATTAACTAAAGCTTGAAAACATTAGAAAAATTCATTTATTAATTAATGTATTATCCTGCAATAAAATACAGCTCCCAAATATGACAAAGGAATATCCGTCATTAATGTGAGAAGCATGACTTACTCACCACATAGATCAGTGGCTAGGAGTATGCTTAGCACATGCTAATGCTTTTAAAACATTAGAACTAGAACCTGGATTGTACATTTAGGATACATGCCTGACATATGAGGTCCTAGGCTCAATCCTAGACACTAAAACAAACAAACAAAAAAGAACCAGTATTTATTGAGTGCTTGTTTATGTACCCAACCCTACACTAATTGGTATTTAAACATTACAACACTTAATACATATAACCACTTTATATAGTAGAACTACATTTTATAGAGAACCTCAGTTAGGTTAAATGGCTAGCCAAACATCTAGCAGCAACTTCCATTAACCTAGGCAGCCAGCTTTCAGATATATCCTTATCTACTATGTAATATAACATTTCTTTTTTTTCTTTTTTTTGGGGGGAGGGGGGTGCCACACCTGATGACCCTCAGGGGTTTCTCGTGGCTATGCGCTCAGAAATCGATCCTGGCTTGGGGGAACCATATGACACACCAGGGGATCAAACTGTGGTTGGTCCTAGGTTAGCTGCATGGAAGACATATGCCTTACCGCTTGTTCCACCACTTTGGCCCCTAATATAACATTTCTTAAACAAATAAAGAATTTCCAGTCAGGATCAGCTTATCCTGAAAAAAAGGTTTTGCTGTACAAGTAACACTGGTTTCTTTTTCACATCCGTTCCAATGGTTTTAGTACCACTGATATACCTGTATGACCTTCAGGGACTACTACTGCTGTGACACCACCCCCAACTGATAAAACAGTAAGACTCCAACCTGGACTTCCAGCCTCTGGTCTGGCTCCTCCAGGTTTGGGCAAAAGTCTGCACCCAGCACTCTGCCAGCACATGCCACTGGAACCTGGGGGAATACGGCCAAGTTAGATGCTGGGTGTGGTGGCTGCTGAGAACTGCACATAAACACACTTAATTCAGGCAAAAGGAGGAACATCCCATTTGCAGCTTCCACACAAGCCATTGTAACCTCACAGATCAGAAACACTCTAAGATATCAAATATATATCATAGTCAAGTATAATAACTACCAGAAAGTAATTTTCAAGAGCATCCACATGTGTTATTACTTCTTATAGCCAAAGTATGCAACACAAAGGGTAAGGGAAGAAGAAAAGTAAATGAAAAAAATGAGGAGGAAAATAAACAGTCTTTTACATATACAGGTGACATTTCCCCCCAATTATTTTATTTTCCTTATGTGGTAATTAAGAAATTGTATTCTGTAACACTTAAAGTTGTTTTGATTCTTAGAGTACCATTCAGATTTACTGCTTTTATTCTAGATATAGGCTAACATAAGATATGTACTTATATTTAATTATTCATTTTTAAATAATGTTTGAGGCTTCCTCTGTGTCTGTTCCAATAACAAAAAGGATAATAAATAGGGGGCAGAATAATTAGTACACAGGTTGAACATTTGCTTTGCACTTGAACAACTCAGGTTCAAGCACTGCATCTCATATGGTCCCCTGTGCATCACCCGTGCCAGGAGAGATCTTGAGATCAGAGCCAGAGATATCCCGGAGCACAGCCGGCTGTGACCCAAAATAGAAAAGACAAAGTTGTCAACAGCTGAAATTTGCTGAAAGCCTATGCTTAGAATTATTCATGGAAAGCCACTAAATTCCCTTGCAAAGCTAAGTTATATAATTAGTTTTATCTTGAAGTATCACTTACTTTCCTCTTATTTTCCATTAAAAAATTTAGGTTGCATATAAACCAGTTTTCTTCTTTCAAAAATGTTTAAACTATTTGTCATATTTCCAAACACATACTATCTCCATTAATCATACAACTACCTATATACGTGAACTCTCAAACCATCAGTCAATTTTATCTCACCTGTGTCTCCTCTCCTTTCAAATTCCTTTCTGGGAATCTTGTTTTATACTATATTTTTAAAACCCCAATTAGAATCATCTGTGCCAATCAATTTGCTTTACACAGAGATCAGTTTTCAGCTAAGCATGCTGTCTTAAGAAGTTATTTTTTTCTTCCTTTTGACACATAAATCAATTCACTTCTCCAAATTTAAACAATTTTTAATAAACCCCACGTTAGAAGCTCAATAATGCATATTAATAATTAAAAGAAAAGTTGGGTAGTGCTGGAAAGATAATCCAGCAGGTAGGGCACTTGCCTTGTATGCAACCAACCTGTATTCAATCTAGGTTCCCCCATATGATATACTGAGCCCTATCAGAAGTTATTTCTGCATAGAGACAGGAGTAAGCCATGATCACTCTGGGCGTGACCCAAAATTATTTATAATTGTATATTTATAAAGATTTTTATTTTGGTTTTTAGGTCATACCCGGCAGCTCTCAGGGGTTACTCCTGGCTCCACGCTCAGAAGTCACTCCTGGCAGGCTCGGGGTACCATATGGGATGCCGGGATTCGAAGCACCGACCTTCTGCATGCAAGGCAAACGCCTTACCTCCATGCTATCTCTCTGGCCCTTATAAAGACTTTTTTAAAATACTCAGTAAAGTCTTAAATATATTAGATCCCATTCTCTTCAATTCTCATATTCCTTCCTGCCTGCATCCATAGGTGAAATAAAAAGAATAGTATCATCTGTCATTGATAGTAACATCTCTGCCTACAAATTTCATGAGCAGAGCTCAAGAGAAGAAATAAAGGCAGGCCATAGCTACGGAGCACTTGCAATGTGGCCAGTCACCAGGGGCACCTTAAATACAAATTAATCCATTTTCTCAATAATATTATAGGATATGAAAAATTCCATTTTGAAAATAAAAAGAATCAAGGCATAGAATTAAGTAGGCAAATAACTGAGAATCACTTGCAAATTGTAAGGCCCAACCCTATAAATAAGAAAGAGCAATTGAGAACACATTTCAAAAGAGTTAATGAAAAACAGGTAATCGTTGCTGTTAGTGGAATCTACTCTAGAGCCATTTGCTCATGTTTCATATGAAAGAAATTACATCTAAGACCATTTAAGGAAATAGAGAAGGTGTTATCATAAAACGAGGCCTACTGCTTGTTCTTTGGTCTAGGAAAGGGCAACATAAGTGATGTTAAAGAAAATATATCCTATAACTTGAAGAATGCACAAGAAATGGAGCCTGGAAGAGTACTGGCACTATGCATTTCTGTTCTGTCACACAAAAAATAATGCTGAATCCACACCTCAGTTGACATATGGAGGGACACTAATGAGCTCTGCAACAGTAATTCTCCCTGGGGGACAATAGAAGGATTGGAAAAGAATTAATCTTAGAATATTCAATAGCAAAATGAAGCACCCCCAAAAGCTTACTACATAACTTTAATAAAGGTGACTACTTAACTAGTAAATGTAGATTCCATGAACTAGAATGCATATGTCGCTAAGAATGTGCATAATATATATTTCCAGTATACAAAACAAATTCCCAACTACCTTAAAATGATTAGGCCATGTCAGAAATACTTTATAGTTCCCTCCTTTCTTTATAGATACATTTTATACAAATTCTCCAAAGGAAAGACGAAAATCAATCAACTATAATTATTCTCAATTATAACCTCAGACATTTCAAGATATGTGAGAGTAAGTCCATGAGTAAGTTGGAAAGAAATTGTGGCAGGCTACTAGAATGTTTTAGCTCATTTAAATCACAAAAGTAAGGAAGGTCTTAATATAACTCTCAAATATAGGACCCTAAAATATCTAAACATAAAAAATACCTGTAAGAATACTAAAAATGGATTACATAGACTGGAGAAAGAACAGAGGGGTAAAGCACTTCTGCTGCATATAGTTAAGCCTGCTTCAATCACTAGTACTGTATATAGTCACCTGAGCACCACAAGAAATGATCCTTGAGTGCAGAACCAGGAGCAAATCCTAAATGCAACCTGGTGTAGCTCACCCCCCAAAAATAAAATGGAGTTTCCTCATTTAATAAATATTTAAACAAAACTGTATAATTTAACACATGAGTTCATCCTCTACGAACACTCACTCCTATTGCTATTATATTTATAGTAATTAATAATCATAGGAAAAAGCATAAGGAGGGCTGGAGCAATAGCACAGTGGTAGGGCATTTGCCTTGCATGCAGCAGACCCAACACGAACCTGGGTTCGATCCCCAGCATCTCATATGGTCACTCAAGGCTGCCAGGAGCAATTTCTGAGCACAGAGCCATGAGTAACCTGAGCGACATGGGTGTGGCCCCAAAACCCCAAAAAGAAAATATATAAGGAATACATATAAAAGAAAATATATAAGGAATATATATACAGCTGATGACTAATAACATCAATATGTAACACAAATGTGAAGGATACATAAATATGACATGAAAAAAATATGATATGAAATAAAAATGATATATAAATATTCTAAACTAATAATTTCACACATATAAAAGATTAGGTCATTTTGATGTAGAAGTCTATAAATAAACTCACTAGTTAAAAGTGATCAAATTAGGGGTAGGAGCAACAGTACAGTGGGTAAAGCATTTGACTTCCAATCCCTGTTTGTCTGTTCAAGCCCTGACATACCATATGGTCCCCCAAGTACCACCAGGAGTAACTCCTGAGTGAAGAGCCAGGATTAACACCTGAGCACAACTGGGTGTGGCTCTAAATCACTAAAGTGATCAAAACAACATAAAATAGCAGACAAACTGTTCTGCTTTTGATTATTACTCCATTTTAGGTTGATAATAAAATACAATGTATACCTAACAACCACTGTTTTCACTGAAGTATGGAATTAGAATTTGAGGAATTCAGTATTACTTTCCTTAATGTTAGACTTTAATGCTAATATAAAGAAAATATCATACTTTATAACAAATGTCTATAATGATATATCCAAAAATTTCAGTGAAACTTTATATCTGAAAAGACTAAGGAGACTTTATTCCTTGTCAATCTTTTTGTATTTTGCTTCACTTAGTAACAAAAAGCTTGAAAATACAAATAATAGGGGCCGGAGAGATAGCATGGAGGTAAGGCGTTTGCCTTTCATGCAGAAGGTCATCGGTTCGAATCCCGGCATCCCATATGGTCCCCCGAGCCTGCCAGGAGCAATTTCTGAGCATGAAGCCAGGAGTAACCCCTGAGCGCTGCCGGGTGTGACCCAAAAAAAAAAAAAAAGAAAATACAATAAAATGATATATTAATATTTATAAACACTATTCCACAAGCATTTAGTATAGCAATTAGAGTATGGCAGTTCTCTTGTACTCATCTATTCATTATCCTATAACAGAAAGAGGCTTTGGAAGGCACCCTCAAGAAACTGGGTAAACCAAAACTGATCGCATACTACTGTACTATACACACCTCAAAGAAATCATGGTGAGAAAGTTATTAATAACTTACTCTGTATATAATAAAACACATAACAAATTTCTATGTTCTCTCTTTATTCACCCCCCCTCTCTCTCTGTCTCTCTAGACCCATTCCTGCCCATGGAGAACCATTGGGCATTCACTTCAGAATGAAAAAGGTTCCCAGAAAACAATTTTTCTGAACCAGCGAGGAAATACTGTAAATTAACTACACACACTTGTTTTTACTACGATCACACACAAATTTTTAAGATCAGATTTTCTAAAAGAAGACAGAAAAATGGGGCCGGTGAGGTGGCGCTAGAGGTAAGGTGTCTGCCTTGCAAGTGCTAGCCAAGGAAGGACTGCGGTTCGATCCCCTGGCTTCCCATATAGTCCCCCCAAGCCAGGGACAATTTCTGAGTGCTTAGCCAGGAGTAACCCCTGAGCATCAAATGGGTGTGGCCCCCCCCCCAAAAAAAAAGAAGACAGAGGGGAAAAAAAACACATCACAAACAGGATCTGGATCTATTATTAAAAATATCTGAAGTTGGGGCCGGATAGATAGCATGGAGGTAAGGCATTTGCTTTGCAATCAGAAGGTCGGTGGTTCGAATCCTGGCATCCCATAAGGGCTCCTAAGCCAGCCAGGAGTGATTTCTGAGCACAGAGCCAGGAGTAACCCCTGAGTGCTGCCAGGTGTGACCCAAAGACCAAAAAAGAAAAAAAAAAGAAAATATCTGAAATTAAATGACAAAAGGGGATTAAATGATAACATGAGAAATGTGTGGCCAAGAAATAGGCATCTATGACTAAAATTTTAGTACAGTGGGCAGGACACACTTGCCTTACATGGCTGGCCAAGGTTCAATCCAGAGCAACCTATAAAGTCTGCCCTAATGTCTCCTCAACACCTCTCACCTAAATCCTCCAGGAGTAAGCCGTAAGCAACATCGTATGTGGCTCAATACTGGCCCTCCTCTCAAATAAAATTGGCACACAGTCTAGAATGCTTGATGCAAAGCTGGCCCAATAAAAATTAAATTTGGAGTGGTGGGCTACACCTGGTGATGCTCAAGGGTTATTCCTTGCTCTGCGCTCAAAAATCACTCCCGGCTTGGGGGACCATTTGGGACACCAGGGGATCGAACTGAGGTCTCTGTCCTAGAGATGCCTTACCACTTGCACCACCATTCCAGCCCCTGAAAACTTAATTTTTAACCATAAAATATTTAAATAGTTTTCTTGATAGCCACAATAAAAATCATAGTCTAAATAAACAAACTTCAGTGTCAGCTCAAATCTCTTTGGTTAAGCAGGCCACAAGCCCAGATAAGTGTATGTGTTTTGGTGACTTCAGTCTAGATTTAAAGCATTAAATAGCAAACTATCAGAACCCAGGATAGCTTGAAAAGAATGTGTAGACACAACTGGTTAGGAGAGAGGGGGAAAGAAAACTGAGAATATAGACTTGAACGGATACAATAGAGAGGATTTAGAGTAAAGAGAAAAGAATAGAGAGGACCCAAGAACTCAAAGACTCAGGAACATAGCCAACAAAAGTACCCTCACAGTACAAACCTGAGAAAAGCAGAAAGATATTTTCAATCTAATTTCAATTATCATATGAAGGTAGTGCCAAACAGAAAAATAAAAAATAATTTAGATAATGCAAAGAAATCCATATAATTAAGTAAAATGGATTTGAAAATAACCCAGTTAGAGCCATTGTGAGGAAGAGCAGTTAAAAAATAAACTAGTTAGGGCTGGAGAGATAGCATGGCGGTAGGGCATTTGCCTTGCATGCAGAAGGACGATGGATCGAATCCCGGCATCCCATATGATTCCACGAGGCTGCTAGGAACGATTTTTGAGCATAGAGCCAGGAGTAACTCCTGAGCGCTGCCAGGTGTGACCCAAAACCAAAATAAAATAAACTAGTTAGTTACTCAGCACAATAAGGATTTAAGCTTAAAATACTGTTACATACTTTTAAAAAATACAAAAAAGCAGGTAAGGTGCTTGCCTTACCTGGTATCCAATCCAGATTCAATTCCCATAATCCCATTTGGCCTCTAGTATACCACCAGGAGTTATTCCTGAGTACAAAAACCAGGAGTAAGCACTGAGTATCACTGGAGGTTGGGCCCCTCCCCCCAAAAAAGTTAAAGCTAAATACAAAAAGAGATAAAACAAGAAAGTGAGCTTACTTTATATTGATGAAGTTAAAACATCTTAGTTTTATTGGAATTTTATCTTTTATTTAAGATAGTCCAGGCCTAAATATTCTCAAACAAACAACAAAAGGATATGAGAAAGAACAGTCGAATACATCAAAAACCAAAGATTACAAGTAAAAACTCTCAAGCATATCAGAAAGGAAGTGGTGACTTATAGCAGTATTGAGGGGATGTGGTATAATAGTACAAAAGGTAAGGTATTTTCCTTGCATGCAGCAAAACTGGGTTTTATCCCAACAAACCATATGGTCTGCTGAGCAACATCACGAGTGATCACTGAGAGCAGAACCCAAGTATGGTTGAGTGTGGTCCAAAAACCGAGAAGGAAAGAACCAGAAATAAATTTTCTCATACAGAGGTTTGGGATTAAGCAGATTATTTCAACAGGAACAAAGTTCAGATGAAATCTGCTACAGAAGAATAAAGCAGGACAAAGACAGGTCCCTATAAGTCATCTCCAAAGAGTAAATGAAAGGATCTGGGTTATAGAATTAAAAAATAGAGAAGGGTCATATATGTGATTCTGCTAAAAATAAAAAAGGCATAATATATGTACGATTGGAAGTGGGTAAGGGGGCATAACATCCTCACAGAATCCAGAAAGTATTTAGTTGATGTTCACTCTCTACTTTGGGAGCTTATCTTGGGTGAACATAGGGCCCCAGGCCCAATGACAAGAGCAACATCTAAAACTACCACTGCAGAAAACATTTACAACCACAAACAACAAAACATACCTTGTTGGAATACTGTGAATTGTGGATTACAAGGTAAAACTCTTCCCTGAAGTGCCTAATAATGATATAATTGATGAATAATTGAATGAATAATGATAAAAATTGCAGTCATGGGAGCTGGAGATAGCACAGTGGTAGGGCATTTGCCTTGCATGCAGCCAACGGACCTGGGTTCAATTCCCAGTATTCCATATGGTCCCCCAAACCTGCCAAGAGCGATTTCTGAGCAAAGAGCCAGAAGTAGCTCCTGAGTGCTGCCAGGTGTGGCCCAAAACAAACAAACAAACAACAACAAAAGGCAGTCTTTTTTATCCAAACACTCAAAGGGATTTACACATAAAATTTATTAATTCTCACATAAGAGGACAGATATAATGCCTATCTCCAATACATTTTCTTTTCACTTTTACATAAGTAATCTGAGTCATATCACTACAGTTTTTCTTGTTTTATTTTATTTTACTTTTGGTTTGGGGACCACATCCTGGCCTTGCTTAGGAGTTACTCCCGGCTCTGAGCTCAAAGAATACTCATGGTGGTGCTTCAGGAGGTAGTATCGGAATGCTGGAATTGAACCTAAGTAAGAGGCATGCAAGGCAAACACACTATCCACTGTAATGTCACTGGAGGCCCGACTCTAAGTTTTGTAAATAACTGAACTAAAATTAAGACAAAGTTCCAAACCACCACAATAGTGTTTTTGCTATACAAGTCCACTATTTTATATAGTTCATTTATTTCTCCAATTTTTATTTTATGTGTATTTTAGCATAGAATAAAGTGAAAATGAAGTTACTTCCACCATATGGAAAAGTTTTATACTAAAGGAAGAAAACTACAAAATTTGACTATTTTAAATGGCTAAAAATCACTTCCATATTTTCAAAAGTAAACATGAGGTTATTGTTTATGAGTAGATACACTGCCAACAAACACTAAGTAAAATTCTAAGTTTTTAACTTTCTTTCTGTCCAGAAAACAACTCTATCTTAAGGTATAGAAGTTTAAAGTTAGACCTTTTGTTTGTTTGTTTGTTTTTGTTTTGTTTTGTTTTGTTTTGGGCCACACCCAGCACTGCTCAGGGGTTACTCCTGGCTGCCTGCTCAGAAATAGCTCCTGGCAGGCACGGGGGACCATATAGGACACCGGGATTCGAACCAACCACCTTAGGTCCTGGATCGGCTGCTTGCAAGGCAAACGCTGCTGTGCTATCTCTCCAATGCCCTAAAGTTAGACCTTTTACATTCCAACTGTAGCACACTATAATGCAAGGTCACTTAACAGCCCTATCAGAATGCTGTTTCTTCCACCTGTAAAATGGAAGTAATTACTTATTCAGTATAGGGTTTGCAAAGTTCAAGGAAATATTACATTTTTATTACGTGCATTAGGGAAGATATAATAGACACAACAGCTACCTATTTCATATAAGCCCATCCCAACTACACTCATGAACACACCACTCCCATAAGGTTGAGACAGATAAAAAAGGAATTTGGTCAAGAGACCTTGAGTATCAAAAGAAAAAACCAAGTGGGGAAGCTAAAACTTATACTAATACAAATAATCTCCACCAGGGATCTTCTCAACAAACTTTTAAGATGGTTTTTAGAATGTTGTGCTGAGACTCCAAGATGCATCTAGGCTCTGAGAGGATGACTATTAAAGTCTTTAATAAGGAAATAAGTAAGAACTGGCACACTTCATTCTCTGCTACTTCTACCCCACACCAAATTAAACCCTTCCCATGTCAAAGTGATTTTCTTAGTTCACTTTCAAGTAAATGGTTTGATCTATGAATTTAAAGGAGCCTTCAGGAACATGGGTAAAATGACTGTGAAGAAACCCTGCCACTATTTTTGTTTGTTTGTTTGGTTTTGGTTTTTGGGTCACACCTGGCATCGCTCAATGGCCACTCCTGGCTCCTGGCAGGCTTGGGGGACCATATGGGATGCTGGGATTCGAACCACCATCCTTCCGCATGCAAGGCAAATGCCTTACCTCCATGCTATCTCTCTGGCCCCAAACCCTGTCACTTTTAAGGGGGTTCGGGGGAGAGAAAAAATGAAGTCTGGATCAATGTTTCCAGTTATGGAGACGGGTTGTGTGCATGTTGTGTGTGTTGTGTATTGTATGTGTGTGTTGTGTATTGTATGTGTGTTGTGTATGTGTTGTGTTGTTTATTTGTTTGTACTCGGCTTGCTCCTGGATTTGGGCTCTGAGGTCACACCTGGTAGAATGTAGGATATATACATTGCCATGCCAGGATCAGACAAAAGATGTCATCTTGAAGATAAACATCTATACAAGATGTATGCCTTCACCCAACCCCTCAAAAAAGAAGGATCATTCACTGCTGGCAGAAATGTAATCTGGTTCAACCTCTAAGCAAAACAACAGTTCAAGAATTGAATGTGAATTGAATGTGAATTGGATTAAAATAATAAAAACAGAGCTGGAGAGATAGCATGGAGGTAAGGCGTTTGCTTTTCATGCAGAAGGTCAATGGTTCGAATCCTGGCATCCATATGGTCTCCTGAGCCTGCCAGGAGTGATTTCTTTTTGTTTGTTTGTTTGTTTGTTTTTGGGCCACACCCAGCATTGCTCAGGGGTTACTCCTGGCTGTCTGCTCAGAAATAGCTCCTGGCAGGCACGGGGAACCATATGGGACACCAAGATTCGAACCAACCACTTTAGGTCCTGGATCGGCTGCTTGCCAGGCAAACAACACTGTGCTATCTTTCCAGGTCCGCCAGGAGCAATTTCTGAGCAGAGAGCCAGGAGTAACCCCTGAGAGCTGTCAGGTGTGATCCAAAAACCAAAAAAAATTTAATAATAATAATAATAAACATAGTACTAAATAAAATGTGTAAATCTTTGGATTATGGTATGGGCTTGGGTGGAGAAATAACACTCTACCAGGGGTCTCAAACTTGCAGCCCGCCGAACAACATTTTGTGGCCCTGCCCTAGAGGCATCTTTTTTTGTTTTGTTTTGTTTTAGTTGTTTGGGTCACACACCCCAATGTTCAAGGCTTATTACTGACTTTGCACTCAAGGATCACCCTGACTTTGCCTCCTGCGGCCCGAGGTAAATTGCGTTTGAGACCCCTGCTCTACACTATCCTCTTTATGGCATCTGAAATAAGTTTGGCTTTCTATGAAGAATAAATGTTAAGAATCATAATTTAGCAGGGGTCCTCAAACTTTTTAAACAGGGGGCTAGTTCACTGTCCCTCAGACCATTGGAGGGTCTGACTATAGTAAAAACAAAACTTATGAACGAATTCTTATGCACACTGCATATATCTTATTTTGCAATGAAGAAAGAAAACAGATACAAATACAATATGTGGCCCGCAGGCCATAGTTTGAGGACCACTGAATTTAGAGCAACAGAAGCAGAGAAATTTGGATTCTGTTAAGGAGTAGCTTTATTTGAGCTGGGGAGCATTTACAAAATTATCAAAGTTCCACTACTAAAAGTTGATAACTGACAGATGAATCTTGGCATACAATGTCAAGGAAAAGGGGAACAGGTTCTAAAAAGTAAAAAAAAAAAAAAAAAAAAAAAAAATCCCAACTCAACTTTAGTATTTCCTATGTGTTATACAATTCTACCTCCATGCCTCTTTATGGCCTGAAACCAACAATAAAAATGCACAAGAAAAATACAAAATTGATTATTATGTAATTACCTCCCCAACACAATACTCCTGTTCTAAGGGCACTGGGCTCACCTGGTTTAAACACTAAAGATAAAAGGCTGCAAGATTCAGGGGGCCAGAGAGTTAGCAGGGAGGTAAGGCATTTGCCTTTCATGCAAAAGATCATTGGTTCGAATCCCGGCATCCCATATGGTCCCCGAGCCTGCCAGGAGCGATTTCTGAGTGTGGATCCAGGAGTAACCCCTGAGCGCTGAGGAGTGTGACCCCAAAACAAAACAAAACAAAACAAAAGGCTGCAAGATTCTATAAAAAACAAGTAAAAGGTGAATTTAAATCTCACCAATGCAATCTATTTCTTATCCAGAGTCTCAAGAGGAGGTTGTTCAGAAGATAAAGTAAAGGGAATTTCATTAATTTTCCTTGGGGAATCTTCTTAGGTGTTTTTTTTTTTTTTGTTTTTGTTTTTGTTTTTTGCAGCCAGACTCATTTTATTTCTAAAATCAAATAAGTGGGTTTAGAAGCTGAAAGGAAATAACTTAGTGGCCAACAGGATGCTTTATAAACTTCTAATTCATAAAAACATTGTTCTCCTTTAGTTTTGTTGTTACTACCTTCACAAAAAAGACAGAACACTATGTTACTAACTTATCTAATGTTAAGAAATGTTGTAAAAGGTTTCTACTCTACCTGCTTTCCATTTAGTAATGTGATGTCCTTCCCAGATTTTATCTGCCAATTATAGAAAAACAGTGCTCTCATATCTCTGACAAGAGTTTTAGTTTTTCATTTTAAGCTCCCACTAAAAATTTCCAAGTTTCTAGTTAATATTGAGCTAAACAAATAAAGTACACTTTTAAAGCTATTCTTGCTATCCTTACTACCATTTTCACTGATTTTGCTCTACTTTCAACATTAACATCATAATTCCAATAACAAAGACTTAGAATCTTACAAATAATTACATCCCCATTTCTTTGTTTTGTTTTTTGTTGTTGTTACTGTTGTTTTGGGGCCACACCCAGCATTACCCAGGGGTTACTTCTGTCTCTGTGCTCAGAAATCACTCCTGGCAGGCTCAGAGGACCATACAGGGTACTGGGAATCTAACCCAGGTCCATCATGGGTCAGCTGTGTGCAAGAAAAACGCCCTACCACTGTGCTATCTCTCTGGCCCCAGCCTTTTCATTTCTCAAGCCTACAAAATTCTGAAAGCCTATATTCAGTACTTTCTTGCAAACTCATCAGCTGTTCCCCAACATACCCCCCAGATAATTATTCCTTCTAGAATATTTCTAATATTCTCTGACATAATTCTAAAAGTGATAAAGCCTCAATTTTATCAGCCCACTCTCACCAAATAGGACCTATTTTACTCCTCCAATCGAAAATACATTTCCAAAGGATGTAGGTAGTCTCCCAAAAATTATCAATTAAAGTTCCTTCTAGGTACCAGAGTAGTGGCGCAAATGGTAGGGCATCTGCCTTGCACACACTAGCCTAGGACAAAACGAAGTTCAATCCTCCGGCGTCCCATATAGTCCTCTAAGCCAGGAACAATTTCTGAGCACATAGCCAGGAGTAACCCCTGAGTGTTACTGGGTGTGGCCCAAAAACCCAGAAAGAAAAATTCCTTCTAGGATCTGTGTGTTTCCAACATATCTTCTCCTCTTCGAGGACAAATAGTTGACTATTATTCTAATAGTTTAATTAGAATATATAGTGTATCTTACAGAACTGATTTAAACTTTCCATAATCAGATAACATTTTTCGGGCTAAAGGGATAGTACAGTGGATAAAGGGATAGTACAGTGGTCTTGCATCTGACCAACAAAGGTTCAATCTCTGACATCACAACTGGTCTGTCAAGCCCTGAATATAACTCAGTGTGGCCCAATAACTATAAACAAACAAAACAAACAAAAATCAAACCAGGTATAAATTCTTATAATTTTCCTTAGGAGTATCATCTAAACATATTTAAAGGTTCTGGGGATTAGAAAATGGTATAATGGTAAGGTACCTGCCTTATATGTAGAAGACCTGGGGTTCACTCCCTGGCACCATACATGGTTCCCTCAGCACAGCCAGAATGGGAACAAGAAAAGAAGAGTAACTGTATTTTCTAATGCTACTACATCTAGTTTATCCCTAAGTAGAAGTGATCTTCTTAAGGGCTCTATGAAACTTTAGGGCTCTCAACATTATACTACCTGGGTCTTTAAATACATACCTTTCTCTACTTAAAAGCAAAAGCTATTTTATAACTCTATTACCCCACATACCTCACTACATTATTTTATACATAGCAGATAGATACCCAAAATGTATAGAAAACAATAAACCTCTTTAAATTCAAAGTGGTGTCAATGACCCAATATTTTAAATGGAACGACTCTTTTCTTAGTAAAGTATGATTGGTTTTAGCGAACATAATTTACTTAGAAAGACTTTAGAAGAGAAATGTGTTCAAGAATTTGGGGAAGGGGGGCAAAGCGATAGCACAGTGGCAGGGTATTTGCCTTGCATAAGGCCGAGCAGGTTCGATCTCCGGCATACCATTTGGTCCCCCACACCTGCCAGGAGCGATTTCTGCAATAACCCGAGTGCCTCTGGTTGTGGCCCAAAAAACAAAAAAAGAGAGAAATGTGCATTTCTCTAAAGTAAAAAAAGCAAGTACACTTGCTCAAGTGAGAACACACACAGGCTTGAAGAAACAAGTCTCACATTATTATAATAATGATTATTAATAATAATATACCTGTACTATAAATACCTTAAAGCATTTACGGCTGATCACTTCTATTTCATAGAAATTCAACATAAAAGAAAGATACTATTTATTAACATATTGCTATTATAAGTCAAATTTAGCCTGTACAAATCCAGTATCAACAGACTAGAGCGATGTACAGCAACTAGAGCATTTGCTTTGCACACGTCTGACCCTGTTTAATACCAGCAACCCAAGCACTGCCAGGAGCAATCTATGAGTGCCAAACCAAGAGTAACCCATAAGCATTGCCAAGTTTGGCTCAACAACAAAATAAAATAAACCAGTATCTATAACTAAATGGCAATTAATCTGAGACATATTTCAGCTGAAATGATACTCGATGGATTTTCCTTATATTTTAACATCAGGATATCCTTGGACCCGAACTCCCATTCAAGCATCCTTGAAAGGTAGAAGATGTACACCTCGGGGTCAGAGTGGTAACACAGCACTAAAGTGTTTGCCTTGCACGCAGCTAACCTGGGAAAGACCCGGGTTCGATTCCCGTCATCCCATATGGTCCTGAGCCTGCCAGGAGCAACTTCTGAGCACAGAGTAGGAGTAACTCCTGAGCAAGGAGGAGGATAGGGGGGTTAAAGAGAGAGAAGGAGGGGAGAGGAAAATAAAGGGGGGAGGTGGAAAGAAAGAAAGAAAGAAGGGAGGGGAAGGAAGAGGAAGAGGGGAGAAGAGGAAGGGGAGGAGGAAGAGAGGGGGAAGGAGGAAGAGAAAGGGGAGGAGGAAGAGGGAGGGGAAAAAGTGGAAGGGAGAAGAGGGGGAGGAGATGGGAGGAGGAAGAGGAAGAAGAAAAGCAACACCTGTTCTAAGTTAAACAGGTCTTTCTCTGCCCCAAAATTGTCAAGGTATGCTGGAAATTAAATTATGTAAGATAAAACATACTGACACTGTAGTTTAAAATATATCAGACTGAGTGCTGGAGTGATAGCACAGCGTTAGGGCATTTGCCTTGCACACAGCTGACCCAGGACAAACCTGAGTTTGATCCCGATGTCCGATAAATCCCCAAGCCAGGATCAATTTGTAAGCGCATAGCCAGGAGTAACCTTTGAGCATCACTGGGTGTGGCCCAAAAACTCAACCCCTCCCAAAATCAGAATGAGATCAGGTATGAAAACCCACCTTAATGACTATTTATTAAGGCACACTAAAGGGTAGAAAGAGAATTCAAAGGGATAAACATATGGTTTACACAAAAGAGGCTCAGATTTGATCCCTGGAAACAGATGGCCCCTAGAGCACAGAACTAAAAGTACCCCATACGTCCAGCCAGGTGTGCCCCCGCAAAATAAACAAACTAAAATGCAATATGAAACAAGTCTGACTGACAAATAATTGTAATGAAAGTATAAATGCCCATTATATATAAACTGATCTGAGTAAGAAAAACTTCTAAAGTACTATGAAATCAATTTATAGCGTACTAGAGGATTAATTTAAAATAGTAGATTATAACTTTGTTTGAAACTGGACGTAGGTAACTGTTCATTGAGGGATATATGGAGCTCTGCTACTTGCTTGTGACTAATTTTATAAATAAAGTTTTATTGAAATACAGCCATACTTAATCCTATACATTTATAGTCTACAGTCAACTCCTGGCAGAGCTCAGGGGACCCACAAGGCAAACACCTATTCACTAAACTATCACTCTGGCCCCACAAATCCTATTTTAAATAGTGTAAAATTATACTTCTTTTCCAGTAATATCACTTTCTTTTTTATTAATATCTTTATTTAACACCTTGATTACAAATATGATTGTAGTTGGGTTTCAGTCATGTTAAGAACAGACCCCTTCTGGGCCCGGAGAGATAGCACAGCGGTGTTTGCCTTGCAAGCAGCTGATCCAGGACCTAAGGTGGTTGGTTTGAATCCCGGTGTCCCATATGGTCCCCCGTGCCTGGCAGGAGCTTTTTCTGAGCAGACAGCCAGGAGGAACCCCTAAGCATCGCCGGGTGTGGCCCAAAAACCAAAAAAAAAAAAAAAAAAAAAAAAAGAACAGACCCCTTTACCAGTGCAACATTCCTGTCACCAATATCTCAGTAAAATCACTTTCTAAAACATCATCTTCAATGGAAGGATACAATAAAAACAATGTTTATGGACAGAGAAAGAATGTAAGGCCTAGCTGAAGAACTGTTTTTCATACCAAAAGCTATAATCAATTCCCAGGATATCACATGTTCTTCTAGGTAACATGAGAGTGATCCAATCTCAGGAACAAGCTGGGGAAAAGCTGTATCATGGCAAGGTGTGATACAAAGCTCAGGAAAACAACAAGAGGACAAAATAACGTATACATGGAAGCATCATTCATATATTCATGTCATAATTTCATATGGAAGCATAAGAGCTGGCAGTAGCCTAAATGCAAACAACTCAAGAACTCACTATGGTAAAATAAAATAATGTACTAAAATTCAACTTGAAATTATAATGGGTATCTGGATATAGAAACAGGAAAAGATGTATCTAAGAAATAGTTAAGTAAATTAAAAGACAGTCACGTATCTAAAATTCCTTTATAAAACTAGTATTCATCTATGTGTACATAAAGATGAATACAATATTTTAATAAATTAGTTCTCTAAGGTCAACTTTATAGGCTACTCCATTGTTTTTTATGGGGGATAGTGTTTTTTATTTTTCTTTAAATCAGGTAGGCACATTAAATTTACGTTTTTTTTTACAAAGCTTTAAAAATAATTGCAAAATATAAAATCAATGTGTCAAACTTAAATTCTGCATTTTTATAAAGTACTGTTTTCATTTTTCAAGGAAAATAAAGGTGGCATTATTTCAGAATTAGGAAGGGTAGTTTGGGTATGTTTTTTGGCTTTATCTTACTGTTTTGGTTTCTCTGTCTTTGTTTTAAAGACAGAAAGCTCTGAGGCTTTAAACTACGTATTTAGGAGTTGGCATCCCCACTCTAGATGGCAAGGTGGCAATCTCAGTACTGATTCAAAACAAATTCCTTTAAAAAGCATAGCCTGGGTTTAGAGAGAGAACAGAATAGCTTCTTGATGGAAATATATTAATTCAATCAGTGTCTTGCTTCTGGTTACCATAAAAAGGTTCATAAAGTACCCAAAAACCACATAAGATTTTAGAATTATGCTGCTCAGTGACTGATTCTCAATGAAGAGTAAGAAAGGAGATATTTTCACCACACTCACTTTCTTCAATAAAAGTATACTCCTGGAAAAAACAGCAAAAGTGTTTTCTATTCTAGTAATAAAAAGGCCAAGTATGTACATGGCACAAGCATTTTAGAACTTACTACCACCATCCTTAAGAAAATATAGCTTAAAAAGATTTAGCTTTGGGGCCGGAGAGATAGCATGGAAGTAAGGCATTTGCCTTTCATGCAGGAGGTCATCGGTTCGAATTCCGGTGCCCCATATGATCCCCTGTGCCTGCCAGGAGCAATTTCTGAGCCTGGAGCCAGGAATAACCCCTGAGCACTGCAGGGTGTGACCCAAAAAACCACAAAAAAAAAAAAAAAAAAGATTTATCTTTAAGGACAGAGAGATAGCATGGAGGTAGGGTGTTTGCCTTGCCTGCAGAAGGACATTAGTTTGAATTCCAGCATCCCATATGGTCCCCTGAACCTACCAGGAGTGATTTCTGAGCATAGAGCCAGGAGTAATCCCTGAGCACTGCCGGGTGTGTCCCACGCCCCCCAAAAAATACATTTGGCTTAAAAATCTTCTATGATAGATGAAATAGCTCTTAAAAACCAACACAGCTCACCTTCTCCTTGCTAGATATCACAAGCATTCATTTCTAAGCCCTATTTTATAAATGAAGTGACTGAGGTACAGAGATTATATAACATATCCAAAGTCACCTTAAAAAGGAGATAAATTCAACTGCTGACATAGTTGGCTCTGAAACTCTGCATGCTTCTCACCAGACTCATGGAATAGATATTGTATTTCCTATGGAGTACTATATAAATTTTCAATATAAATTTAATAAGTGAAAAATTTTAGCTTCCTAGGACAGAACAATAGTAGAGTGGGTAGAGTGCTTGCATGCAGCCAATCCACATTTACTCCTGACACCCCATATTTTCCCCCAAGCACCACCAGAAGTTTTCCCCAAGTACAGAGCAAGAAAAGTGCCAAGAATCACCAGGTATTGCACCTCCCATATTTTTTTTGTTTTTTCGGGCACACCCGGTGATGCTCAGGTGTTACTCTTGGCTATGTGCTGATACATCGGTCCTGATTTGGGGAACCATTGGGAAGCCGGAGGATCGAACCGCGGTCCGTCGTAGATCAGCCATGCACAAGGCAAATGCCCTATTGCTGCACCACTGCTCCAGTCCCAACCCCCATATTTTTTTTATGGGAATGGGAATCGAACCAACGCTGGCCATGTGCAAGGCAAATGCTGTACCCACTGTGCTATTGTTCCAGCCCCTAAAAATCTTGTTTTTTAAATTAATTTTACTATGACACCATGACTTAAAGTTACATGTAGTTGAGTTTCAGGAATATAATATTCCAGCACCACTCTAGTGTCAACGTCTTTCCACCACTGTAGCAAGATTCCTCACAATAAATTTGTCATTGCTATGCATTTAAGAAAATCTGTACCCTGAAAATTAACATGTGGAAAGCTATACGATGATATTCGTTCTTTTTTATCATTTGCACTTACCCCATACAACTCCTCTCAAATTATTTTAGAATTATGACAAAATGTGGGGAAGGAAATGATGGCACAGCAGTAGGGCATTTGCCTTGCATGCAGCTGACCTAGGACAGACCAAGGTTCGATCCCCCAGAGTCCCATATGGTTCCCTGAGCCAGGAGTGATTTCTGAGTGCATAGCCAGGAGTAACCCTGAGCGTCACTGGGTGTGGCCCAAAAAAGTAAAGATTTACGACAAAATGAATTTTTCCTATGAATTCTTCTTAACTACAACTCCAATCACAAGATAAACAATTCCTTCAAATCCTATATAGGAAAACAGAGTTTACCTATGCCTCTTTTCAGGTTGTGTGAGCATCAGGACAGTTTTAGCAGCTATTATTTTCTCCCAATGAATACCTAACAGAGGACTAAAAGCATACACTGTAACTTTACCACTTTTCAACTGAAACAGCTCAATTTTTGTTTTCTTATCAATGCTACATACTGAATTCCTTATAAAATGTATTTTAAGATAAAACAAAAACAGCAGGTTTACATCTAACTTTTTTCATATTTTCTTTCTTCCAATAGCTATTTTACAGTGTTTTTTTTTTTCAGCTTGTTTATAGATGAAAATATAAAGAGAAAAAAGTAGATTGGGAGATGTCAACCTAGCCAAATACACATTGTAGATCTTTATTTCTTCATATATGAAATTAAAATAAGTATACCAGGTATACTTATGAATTTTATAATAACTTAATAAGATAACCTGGGTACAACTAACACATTGTTAACTAAAAGGTAATAATTCCTTTACTTCATTCTTAAACTCTTAGGAATATATGAAAGTAAATGCAAAGCTAAGTACTGCTTTTAGAACTTAAAGTGCAGTGTGTTCAAACTAGGATTCCCTAAAAGAAACTCATGTTAAACAAAGTTAGATTACCACAAAAGGGCTGGAGGTCCATGCATGCTATTACCCCAGGTTCAATTCCCATAAACATAAATAAAACCCCAAGTATCTTCAACAGTGGTCCATAAGAATAATGTCCCAAGAGTAAGCCCTGAGCAAAGTTAGGCATGTCTCTTCCCACAAAATAATACCATCTATAACAATATTAAAATTCCACCCACAAGTATACAATTTTTTTGTTTGTTTTTGGGCCACATTCAGTGGCTCTGCACTCAAAAATCGCTCATGGTTTAGGGGATCATATGGGACAGCGGGGATTGAACTGAGGTCTGTCCTTGGTCAGGCACGTAGCAAGGAAAATACCCTACCACAGTGCCACTGCTCCAGCCCCAAGAATCCTATTATTTTTATAAAAGCATTACTAAAATTAAAATACAACATAAGCAACACATTTTCACTTAAATAGTTCTCAAATTTGTAACTACACTTAAAGTACTGTGCAAGATTACAACTGAACAAATTATTGCCCGTGTGTGTTATGAACTCCTATCTTGTTTAATCCTATTCAGTAGTGTAAACACTATTAACTTTAACAAGTATTTCTTTACTCTAAAATTATAAGCAAATATTCACAAAACCTGGAATAGGCTAAGATCTTTTGAACTTCAATCTCTACTTTCAAGATTAAATAATAAAGCTGGAAGCTTAAATTTAAACACATGACTAGAAATAGTCAAATGTAAAAAATACAATAGAAATTTGCCATCCCAACACTGCCTCTAAATTATGTTAGCTATAACTAATATCATTGAAATTAAAGCATCACTTTTGACAACTCTGAAAGCCAACATGGTAGTAATTTTGCAGAATGGCAAAAACATAAGCTTAACATGGTACTATTTTTAAAAGAAAAAATAAATCTGGGGGGCCAGAGCAATAGCACAGTGGTACGGTGTTTGCCTTGCACGCGGCCAACACAGGACAGACCACGGTTAGAATCCTGGCATCTCATATGGTCCCCAGAGCATGCCAGGAGTGACTTCTAAACACAGAGCTAGAAGTAACCCCTGAGCGCCACCAGGTGTGACCCCCCCCCAAAAAAAAAATCTGGCATTATTTGTTATAAACACTGAAATTAATATACTTCCTATAGCGTGGCTATAGATAACTAAAATTAAAACATATTCTTTAGGTCAGCAAGATACCTCACAAGGATAGAGCATTTGCTATGCTTATTGAATCCTGTAAAACCACCAACTCACTGTCAGGACTGAATCCTGAACACTGAGCCTTAAGTTGCCCCCAGCACTGCCAGGAGTGACAAATGAAATCTAAGACATTTTCTTTAAATTTGCTCACTTAGAGGCCAGAGAGATAGCACAGTGGTAGGACATTTGCCTTGCACAAGGCTACCCAGGACAGACCTTGGTTTGATCCCCGATGTCCTATATGGTCCCCCAAGCCAGGAGTGATTTTTGAGCACACAGCCAGGAGTAACCTTTGAGCATCACTGGGTGTGGCCCAAAAACCAAATAAATAAATAAATTTACTCACTTGTTTACACAATAAGTTTGCAGAAGAGTAACCTCAAAGAAAAGGAATGTACAGTTTATTGAACATTATATATTAAGATTTCAAAAGTATTGTCTTAACTTCCTGAAAATGGCCAGCTGTGCTATTTTTCTATTTAAAAACTGAAGAAATTAAAGATTAGGGGTAAAATTACTTAAATACAAGACTAGTTAATGGAAGATTTAGAATCCAGAGCTCTGTAATGGGACCTTAGTGAGTTTCTGGAACAAATTGAAACAGAAAAATTAGAAAATAACAAATATTAATGTTCTGATTTGGGGGGTTATATGTGGCTTTTGGGAGGGCTGGCTTCAAGAATGATATGGTGAATCATATAAGGCAAGTAACTTAACCACTCTACTATATATATCTCTTTGGCCCCCAAATATTTATGTTTTAAAGAATGTTTGTTTTATAAAGAAATTCTTTTAGATCTTAAAGGCACATTGTAAATAAAAATTATTAAATTTAAATGAATTTTCAAATAGGTTTTGAATAAATTAATTTTCACAAATAAAAAAAAGAAAAAAGAAACAAGTTGCTCTCATGATCAGGATAACAAATGTTATGACATTTACATCATCTAAATGTGCATACTATAATCTCTTCTTAATTTGCTACTCAGAACTTTTCCTTCTATGGAAAAAACTACTAGGGACCAGAGCAATAGCACAGCCATAGGGGTTTGCCTTCAACGTGGCCAACACAGGATGGACCCCAGTTTGAATCTCAGCACCTGAGCAACTTCTAAGCGCAGAGCCAGGAGTAGTAGCGGTTAGATCCTCTGGTGTACCATTTGGCCCCCCAAGCCAGGAGCGATTCTGAGCAGATAGCTAGGAGGAACCTGAGCGCCACCAGATGTGGCCCAAAAACCAAAAAATATGTAAATAAAATAAAAAAATCAAAACAAAATTCACCAAGAGAAAACTCCCATCATATTTATAGTATATTAGACAAAGTAAAAAGAAATTCTGAAAGTGAGTTTTCTCTAGTATTTAAAGGGAAATGTCTAGTCCATCTAAATAGTAAGTGTCTAATCTAAATATAAATCCTGATCTTGTCCTAGCTTTGTTTCTTGCTGATTTAAGACCTCCCATAAGCAATGTGAATGTAATTATTTATAAAGAACAAACCAGCATATAGACTCTTACTACTGAAATTAAATTCAGGAGGTCTATCTCACAAAAACATCACTTCACAAGTAATATGAAAGCCATGTGTTTAAAACTCTATTAAATACACACATACACATTTTTGTGTTAACTTTGTTTCCTAACTTTTTAGTGATAACCAACCTATCAATGGATAACTCACTTAAATACTAAGTGACTAACATCTCCTTGGAAGTTATCAAAAGTATGTTCATAAATATACAAATACAACTATGACTTTTTATATATATGTGCATTGTGTCGTAGTCTAATAAAAACATAAAACATTAAAGTTTAAAAGAGTAACATTTAAATTCCAATATTCAAACTTCATATTTTTCTTAGGTTACAAAAACAACCTACATTTTCCACATTAATTGAAGGAAAAGTTTAAGTGAACATTTTATACTGGCTTAATGCAAAATTAGAAAGCTGCTACATTTACCTACAAAGTAATCTAAAAAGTGTGTCAAGTAATTTCCTTAAATAATTCTACTACATGTAACAAACACAATCATACCTGCTCAAATAATATGCACCACCTTCAGTAATTGTCAGCCTAAAACAAGAACAGTGAAAGAGAAGACTAGAATTTTCCCTAGAGAGGGGGCAGGATGGGGATAACAGGCAAACAGATGTTTGTAGACAAATATAAAGCCTAGATATCTTCTAAAGACCAATGGTTTAAAAACAAAATTTTAAACATGGTTTAAAAACAAAATTTCTTTACAACATTCACAGCCCAGATGACTTGCATCTTTTCAAATGCTCTTCTTTTTTTTTCTAATTACAGATTGCAAATCACACAGCAAATCTCTAGCTTTTTAAAAGAAAGGATTGAATTAGAATGCTTTGGTTTAGCACTTTTAAAAGATATGGTGGGGGTGGTGGGGGGAAAAGTACCATACTTAAGTTTGTTTTGTTTTAAATTCTGATCTTCTGCAATCCAAAACTGTATTTCTCTAATATAAACCATTATTACAGAGAAATGGTTAAAGGGGGAAAAAAAAGCCAGTGAAAGGAATGAGGGAGTAGTAATGGTAACATACAGTACCATGAGCTGCAGTGGCCTCCCGTCAGTGGTGCAAGGTTAACAGATCACTCCCGGCCTTCAAGCAGACAGCAAAACACAGCCTGCGAAAAGGAGGGTTGGGGAGGGTGGTGGGGGAGAGACAGGGACTGAAGCCGGAGGAGGGCTTTGGCTTGGGCAGTTTACATAAGGAGGCAGCTAAGCTCCTTTCTGGCACATTCCTATCTCCCAACCTCTGTCCATGCGTCCTGTCATATTTTCTTCAGCTGTTAATTGTCCAGTCTGCAAGACGTTTAAATGGTCAGGTTAGGAAAAAGTGAAACCCTTCTTAGTGACCATCCCAGCATATCAGCTTCACAAGAGTGGATAAAATTTTCCAAGGGAAGTGTTCTTCTGGTAGTTCCTGAGTCTGTAAGTTATCCCCACCCCCACCTCTGCCACACACACTCCCCTAGAGGGCTAAATGCACTATGGCAATAAAACATTCATGCGACTTGGAATTTTAACACAATGCCATTTCCCTAGTTTAACCTGAAAGGAATGCACTAGTCACAACAGACTACATCATCCTGCCATTAAACCCTGCCAAGGAACCGCTTTTTTGGCCGTGCAGAGCCAGCATTGACGGGAAAGAAGGACACAGACCCACACACTGAGCACAGAGGGGCCACCTCTGCTTCCTCAGCAACACCCTGCTCTTGAACATGACCCCTCACATTGTGACCGGCTTGTGGTGCATGTGTCACTCTGGAACTTCTGCACAGCCCCATACTGAGCAAACCATTTGCTGCTCACTCTCAATAGGACTTGGGCTGTAGCCAAAGGTTCCTTCTTATTAATGCTACCATTGAATGACTTGTGTTTAAATAAGGGGGTTGTTTTTTGACATACATTGTACAGTGGTATGTTTTTATTTTCCCCTTGTTTGTTTTAGACGTGTAGAAAACAAACTTTACATTTGCATCCATAATTAGGTTATGATTACTGACAAAATGGTTTGCTTTGGGGACTACTAATCAAAAGCTGCCAGTTCTTTCACATTTAAGTGACATTTAATTTAGACTTACAAAATACAAAAACAGAAATAATTCTGATTTCTCTGGAGAATTTTTTAAAAATCTTGAAGGTGCTAAATACTAAAACATTAACACTTAACCATTTCTGGCCAATATGCTACCGACAAATCAGCAACATTTTTTCCCTCAATGTATTGACATTATTTGCACAGATTTCTGCCCAGGACCATAACTGACAAAAACTATACATATACATCTAAAAATTTAAATCACACTGGACTAGTGATTAGTGATATAGGTGCTGACCTTCCATATAGCTGACCCAGGTTCTATCCCTGGCATCCCACCAGAAGTTATTATTGGGTGCAAAACCTAAAATGGCCCCTTAGCACTTCGAGTTGTGCCCCCAGAAAGATTTTAATAAGATTAACTATTTTTAAATTATTTTAATTGTTCCAGTGGTTGGTTATCCTTTTAATTAATCACAACAGTATTCTTATAATTTGTTACACCATTATTTTGCTTCCCAACCATGCCTTTTTAGTCTATCCTCCTCAACTTCTTTCCAACTACTGAAGTATGCCTTAGAAACTTTTTGTTTTAATTTCATGGATTATCAGTTATTTTTATGATAATTAACTACTTTTATATGGGCACATTCACCTTCTAATTGCTAACTATTCCCCTCCTATACTATAGTCACAGGTTATTCTAAAAAGCAGAAAGCTTTTTTATCAAGACCTGACCTTGAACTACAGCCAGGTGAGTTGGTGTTATTTGCCCTGCAAAAGGCAAAAGGTGTTCCAGATTTAATCTTAGTGTGAGGTCATGTCCCCTTCTCAGTAACAAATGAAGTACATCTTATTTCATCTAAGAAAATACCCTAAAATACAATATGATCTCTAAGCAAGTTAACATGCACATATAAAATAAAACCAAACTGTCTTCTTTAGTGTAATTTTTGTATCCTTAGTAGCTGGAATTAGTCTTAAGCCCTAGTTAAGACTTCTTTACTTTCTCTTTCCTTTAGACATAATCATGACTTGAAAAGTCATTCTAATCCCTTCACCTTAGCCAAGCCATGCTAATTTTTCAAAGGAGGATAGCAATTAATTTTTTAAAAAGACTTATAGAGGCCAGGGACACAGCTCAAAGGGCTAGAGTACATGTGGGAGTCTCAGGTTCATTTCCTAACACCACATAGTCCCAGGAGCACTAATAAACGGGACCCCAGCCTCCAAATGTGGTCCAAAAACAAACCAAAACAAAAAAATTTGAGAGGTAAGATGAAAAGTAAACCCAACAAAGCTATAAAGCCTACCTGTACGATTGTATAAACCTAGTACTGAAATAGAACTATACTTCTTCTATACAGAACGTAAGACATTGAAACCATCCGATTAATATCACAAAGGATATTTGAGATTAAAATCCAAAAAAATCACATTTTTGCTTATATCAAGAACCAAGTTAACAATGTACCTTAAGTACTTTGGACCAAGACCATAAAAATAGAAAAAAACTAAAGCTTATAAACATGTGTGTCACATGCACCTCTCAGTTGTGTTATTTTTCTTCTTAAAGAGTTCTAAAAACTTTGTTATAAATCACTTAAAAAAACTATCAACTCACCTCTTTTAATTTTTTAAAAATAAACCCATTTTATAAGCACTCAGGGGCCAGAGCAATAGTATAAATAAGAAATAGAGCGTTTGCCTTTCATGCTGCAGACCTTAATTCAATCTCTGGCACTCCATATGGTTCCTAGCTAGAGTCATCCAGGAGTAACCTGAATGAAGAGCCAATCAGTAATCCTAAATGCAGAGCCAAGAGTAAAACCAGAACACGAACCCCTTGGGGTGACCCTCAGACATATATAAAGATATATCTATGTGGGGCCAGAGAGGTGGCGCTAGAGATAAGGTGTCTGCCTTGCAAGCGCTAGCCAAGGAAAGATCGCGCCCACGGTTCGATCCCCCGGTGTCCCATATGGTCCCCCCAAGCCAGGGGCAATTTCTGAGTGCTTAGCCAGGAGTAACCCCTAAGCATCAAATGGGTGTGGCCCGAAAAACCAAAAAAAAAAAAAAAGATATAGCTATATGCTTTATATGTATAATATACCGTGCACATATATTTGCAGCTGCATCATAGTGATTTCATATAAAAAATAGCATGTTGCAGATATCACAGTAAAAATGTATATATTGTACCAGTACCCCTAAAAAATCAAAACCTTCAATAACTCATAAAAACAAGTTCAATGAAATAAAAAGCATAAAATAAATAGTTTGGTAGAAATATTAATGTATTTTAAAAAGCACCATGTATGATGATCCATTATTACTATCGGCGAATTTTATTTAATCCAGATAAAACCATACTATGGCATATCAAAATATAATTAAACATTTTATAAATTTCCTTTTGCTTTCTATAAAGCATAAGGGGTGCAGTTTTTCTCACTCCTACAGCAATGAGCTCAAACGCAAATGTTAATTTATTCTTTTCAACAAGAGTCCACTTGGGGAGTCAAGAGATTGGCTCAATCAACCATCACAACCCTCTGCACACAGGTAGTCAACAAACTAACACTGAGTCCAAATCTCAAAGTACAAAGAAATGACCAGAAAAGGAGATGCAAGGATAAATGGGTGAAAGGAAGAGATGTGGTGTTTAATAAATAGGCTGACTAAATGAAAAGGAAAAGGAAAAAGGTTATGAGAGAAAGAGGATGCGATGAGGGTAACAAAATAAAATGCAGGTAAAGAAAAACGGGGATGGCTGGGGAAAGAGGAAGAACAGGAGCCCCACAACACAACAGTGGATCAAGCAGCTGGCCAGAGATGCTAATTCAGCGCTTTAACAAATCAATGCCACTTGAAAAGTACAATGCGAGCCCTCACTGGGTAGATGTCAGGGGACTAAGAAAATGCATTCTCAAGTATTTCACATTAAGAGGGAATAATGTGTTAATTTATAACTCTTCACCCTATACACTCGGATTATCTATCTGTGTCAGCGATTTGACTTCTTAAATTTATCAAAAACGCAGGCAAAGGGAGGCAGCTTCAGCTTCACCACTGGGAAATGGAGGTTTAGGAAAAGCCGGTCCTAGGTAGCTCTTTTAGCTATCCTATCTGGGCTACTGCTTTGGATGGGTGGGGGACTGATGGAAGTCAGCAACTAAAGGAGAAATCAAGGGAGGAGGGGAACTCCTGGTCCAGTTACTAACATAACCAAAGAAAAGACTTTCTTGGCCTGTGGTTGATTGCATTAGGTACCATCCGTCAAAAGTGACACAAAGAGAAGGAATAACTTGAATCAGCAACCTGAGCTACCATCATTAGAATTTACTTTAAGAAACTTAAGTTTCTTAGCACACCCAGAATAAGAGAGGCAGCCAACAATTGTACTGTAATTAGACAATATTCTCTAACTGCCATCGTACTTCTATAGGCAGAGCTTATCAAAATAGGAAAGGAAGGATTACGTTTAGCATTGAGAAAAGGAGGAATTCATAAAATTACTATAGCCCAATATTTAGCAAGGGAATTAGAGGAAACTAAAAGACCTATTTATAAATTATCAATTTTTGCGAATGTTTTTCTAATTTTTTTTTTCATGAGAAAATAGCTAACATTTAATAGGACAGCATAGTTTTTAACACGAAGGAGAGGAAGCATGTCATTTTTTTGATGTCAAAATTAAGCAGTTCCGTTGTCAAGGTGCAATTAATGAAAATTCAGAAAAGCAAGGGGATTGCAATTTCAGATTAGAAGACTATGTTTTGAGAAAATATTTTAATTAAGATCACAGCTTCCAAAAATTAAATAGTTTTACATATATATGCATTATGTAAATATAAATGGGAAAAGGCCTATGACAGTAACTATGACAGTAACTATTTTGTGACTCACTGAGATTTTTAAGTGGCACAGTAGTATTTTAAACTGGAAGTATTTTTATTTGCTACTTGTACAAAAGCAATGGAAATAGACATTCTTATTTTTGAGGCATTCATATGTAAATGAATTCTGATGAATGGAAATGAGATGCTATACATGATGGGCAACATTCAACATTTATTTTTTTTTAAAGGCAAAGTTTTCTCATTCACTAAAGCTTGAATCTCTTTCCTTCCACCTCTGAGCACATAAAGAAATGAAAGACAATGATGGGCCTTCCTCCCGCTTTCTATTTGCTAAATACTATTATAAGGCTATTCCTGACAGAAAACAAACATTCCTTCAATCTTATGTTTTGTCTCTTTTCTGTAAAAATAATATCACATAAAAATAAATCTAGGTATCCAATAAGAAACTTGAAATTTTAAGTGAATAATCAGAAATCACATAGCTATGCTAAGCCAAAGAGTTAAAATGTCCAAAGACCCATAATTAGTGAATTTTTTTTCTTTCCATGGAGATATTGCCTAATTAAAGAATATATCTCTTTCCATAAAATTTTAGGAGACAATACATATCCTGAACAGTATGATTGCAATGAGAAACAATCATATTTGTACAATCTAACACATCCACACCCACACCATCTCCTAAACCCCTTTTTCCCTGAAAGTAGCATGCTGTCTGTCCCTCCAAGCTACTCCCACATTAACTATTATTCTTATCATCATGGTACCATTAAATCCCGTTTTCCCCTCCCCTTCCACAACCATGTTCACCTAAGGGGTTAAAAAGACTTCAGTACATTTGTGACTTGTCAGTGACATATAATACCCGGGTCCTTCATGCAATCAACTTTTACTTGACATGTATTTGCTCATCACAGGACCCGCATTACTACTGGGAAAATGAAGAAAAACCTAAATTAACACTTGACATTCAATATGGTCAAGTCCTTAATTGGCTGGGCTTCCTGAGAAAGCAATTTTCTATTCCCCAAACTGTTCGTGTGTCATGTGTGGAGTGCAGCTCTTGGCCATCACTGCTGTCCCTCGCTCCCTCTAATGAGAGCAGATGAATTAGTGCTACGTGACACGATTTGAACAGGGCTTCCTCCTCCTCCCCTCCCCCACCTCTCTCCTATACCAGTGACAGCTGTGTGGCAAGTAAAGAAAAGAGAAATCCAAGAGCAAAAATACTGTAAAAAAGATCATTTTTTAAATGAACCTTAAATGTCTCACTGAAACTCCAGAACAACAAGGTCCTTTAATTATGGAGGTGGAGATGGGGGGTGGGGGGCCAGTGTTTCAAAGATCAGGGAATTATCAGGCTATGGTTGATTTGGGTTGTATTAACTTCCAGCAGTGTCTTCCATTCATTCCCAGCTAGCAGTATTAGATTGCACTGGTCTAATTTAAATTGCATTTATATACAGTTGAAAAAGTTTTTTTAAGGTCTGGAGAATGGGTCAACTAGGAAAAAGACAAAAAGCATGTAATGGTTATTAAACAAAGATAAACACATCCCTAAGTTAAAAAGTCCTTTTTAAAAAATAAATATTTAGATCATGAATAACCTGTAGCAAGAAACCATGGGACTATACTTTGGTTTAAATACTGTTCAAGTATGAACTCAATGCTTACTATTCAATTTTAAATCATTTTGTTGAATCACCTTCGATGAATTACTAAAACAAGACTATTTGAGCAGTGCTTTAATTTATTATTTTGAAGAAAAGGGGGCTGGAGAGAGAGCATAGAGGTAGGGTGTTTGCCTTGCATGCAGTGTTCGAATTCCGACATAACATATGGTCCCCCAAGCCTGCCAGGAGCAATTTCTGAATGTTGAGCCAGGAATGGCCCCTGAGCGCTGCTGGGTGTGACCCAAAAAGCAGAAGAAAAAAAAAAAGAAAGAAAGAAAAGAAAAGGAATATTTTCTGCTTTAGCTTAGTAACAAATGAATGAACCCAGGAAAAAGCAAAGCAGAACTGCAACCTTTCTATTTAACAATATGAAATGGTAACTTAAAAGATTTTTTAGTCTAAAATGGAAGTAATTTTTAAAACTTAAATTATTTCATCAAATAAATTACTTAGGACCAACAGAACTGATGGAGGGATACTTGGTAAATCATATTTGGGGGAAAGCTGCATGCATCAAGTGAAAACAACTGGTAAAAAATCAGTAGCACCTGAGCACTTTACTCGTCATAACTGAGAGCTAAGAGACTGGCAGTATACTAGAAATTTTACCAAGATGGTACTGGTGCTACAAAACCAATTTAAGGAAGCAAAGTACAAAATTCAAGTATAGTTCCCTGATTCAAGTAAGAAACTTGATCGTTAATATTCTAAAAAATTCTTTAATAAATCTTTTTTTTTTTTTTTTTTGGTTTTTGGGCCATACCCGGCGATGCTCAGGGGTTACTCCTGGCTGTCTGCTCAGAAATAGCTCCTGGCAGGCACGGGGGACCATATGGGACACCGGGATTCAAACCAACCACCTTTGGTCCTGGATCGGCTGCTTGCAAGGCAAACGCCGCTGTGCTATCTCTCCGTAATAAATCTTATAAAAAGTAAACATGAAGTAAATGGAATATGTAGATGTATGGTGAACCCACTTTGTACAGTTTTTTAAAGTTATAACCTGAAACCAGATTGTTATTTATACAAAGAGAGTTGGGCCACACCCTAAGGTGCATTCTTGTATCTATTCCTGGCTGTGAGTATAGGTGACCTCTGGCTGTGTTTGGAGGACCATCAGAAGCAGCAGGGATTGAATCTGAATTAGCTGCTTTGCAAAACAAAAGGCTTATGCCAGTATTATCTCTCCAACCTCCCTCAGGAGTTACTCCTGGCTCTGCACTCAGAAGTCCATCCTGTGTTGGTCACTAGCAAAGCAAATGCTTTACCACTGTACTAGCGCTCCAGCCCCCATTAAGATTAATTTTATATTTTATAGTTATGTGAAAAACAAGAAAGGTGAGGTTTATAATAAGGTTTTTTTAAGTCAACTCAATATAAAGTACTGATACATTAACATGATAAACTATAAGAAACATGAGAACATCTAACATTTTAAAACTTGTGGGAAGGAGAGAGATAATACAGAAGTTAAAGAGCACTTCACAAAAAATACTAGAACTCGAGGGACAAAGTAAATGTACATGTTAAAATAAATAAAAATAAAAAAGTGACATTTCACACTGAGCAGTGTTTGTCAAATGCATACAAGTTCTATGGGGAAATAGGGATGTTTGTTCAATAATTAAAAAAATACCCTTGATGATGATGATGATGTTCTGAACTAATAAAAAGCAAATTATTTCTGATAATCCAAAATTAGATTTGGGGGAAAAAATACCTAGAACTACATCATCCCCCAAGCACTGCCCAGGACTGACCTTGGAGCACAGAGCCACAAAAGGCTCACAGGAAATGCCAAATGTACCCCTCAACACCCAAAATTTCTAAATAAATAAAATTTGTTGGAAGATCTTTCCAGGAAATATGAAAAGTATACACCATAAATACATTTTGTAATTATTTTCACTGAAGCAAAACAACACAATGAATACAAATCCTGCATAGTATGCATTATAAAGATCCCTTTTTAGAATGTAATTCAGAAATTATGAATGAGCAATCTATCAGGTGGTTGTGGTTGACTGTGTGGTAGTGATAGCAGCTATTGAACCCAGGGAAATCCCACACATGCAAGGCACGCATATGTTTTATCAGTAAGCCACACACCCGCCCTATCAGATGTTTAAAGAAATAATTTGATATTCTTCAAAAGTAAGTCCAGCGTAATACATTCAGTTAACTGCTACAGTAGCATTATTACCAGTGAGCAATAAAGGGCAGTGTATTCTGCCAATAGCTCTATTGTGACCTTTGCAATACTGACTAGTCCATCAAATTCCATCTCTAAGATGCAAGGTGAAGACAACGATAGTTTATTAACTGAGGCAGAAACTAAAGACCGGAGTCTCCAAGCGGATTGGCATTTTAGGGCAATAAGGAAACTTTCCCTAAAAGAAGCAGTTACACCAAGTGGTCAGGCTGGGCTCCGATGGTGCAGAAACTCACATTTTAGAACAACCAATCAGCATTTTCCCACTCAATTATGTTTTAAAGTATTGCGGTGAAAATAAATCTAGGAATTCGTAAAATAGGATCAATGACTCAAGTTTAGAAATGAAACAGAATGTTGACAAGTTTAAAGTAAATTACACCAAGTCCTATCTTTTGTTTATATTACACCCAGCAGTACTCAGAGTTTATTCCTGGCTTTTCTCTCAGGGATCACTGCTCCTAGAAGGCTATGGACCGTCTGGATGCTGGGGATAATACGCAGGTTGGCAGCATGACATACCCACTGTACTAATTAATTCTTCAGCCCACCAACTCCTATTTTAGTGGGGGAGGGGCAACTTCCAACCATTGCTAAAATGATGAATAAGCAAAATTCAAGAGGGCAATACTAGTATGTCAGAAACAAGTCTCTATTCTTTACTGAGAAACTTCAAGAACCACCTGTAAAAAAGCACCATTTTTGTCAAGAAAGATTATTTTTGACTTAAAAAAAAGTTAAATGTGACTACAGCAAAGTGACATGCTTAAACTTGATATTCTCTGAGAGCTGAGTAGGCTTTGAAGCTACTAATATACTTGAAATGGTTCTATGGAATGTTAAGGCTTAATGTAGAGAGTTGGTGCCACTGTCATGCCTACACAAAACTATGTCAACCTGGAAAGAGCTGTATTAATAGCTTCAGGGTATTTAGAATAGAGGGCTTGCCCCTCCTTTTTTATTAAAATTTTACTTTGAACCCTCAGAAGAAGGTACATTAAAGTTTTCAACTTGTTTAGCATAACTAAAATCAAAATACTCTAAACTAGGAAAGCATAACTTATGCCACCCACTTAGATCATGTTCCTTTCACATTATACACTCTCAAAAAGTATAAACACAGCATGGGAAGGGGGATAATTGCTTTCAAATAATCAGACAAAGCAGTAGAAGAGATTGTGAAGTAGGCAAGCGAATTGCCTTGCACATGACCTGGGATACATCCCCAACAGAATGAACCAAAAATAGGGAGACAGAAGGAAATAATAAAGCTGAAAGCGGAACTCAATGAAGTGGGATACATCCCCAACCTGGCAAATGGTCCCATAAAACTATCAGGTATGATCATTGAATGAAAAGCCACAAGTAAGCCCTAAACACTACTGGGTCATACCCCAAAAGAAGGGGTTTGCTACATCAATCAACAACATATAAATATTTTATTGGGGCCGGGCGGTGGCGCTAAAGGTAAGGTGCCTGCCTTGCCTGCGCTAGCCTTGGACGGACCGCGGTTCGATCCCCCGGTGTCCCATATGGTCCCCCGAGCCAGGAGCAACTTCTGAGCACATAGCCAGGAGTAACCCCTGAGCGTCAAACGGGTGTGGCCCAAAAACCAAAATAAATAAATAAATAAGTATTTTATTGATTGGCTTTTTTTTAATATCCAGTGGTATTCTGGACTTATTCCTGGTTCTGGGCTCAGGGATCACTCCTAGGCAGGGTTCAATGAACTATATTTGGTGTCTGGGATTGAAGAGGGAGATGACCAAATGTAAGGCAAATATTTAGCCCATTGTACTATTATATGGCCATTTCAAATATCCAAAAAAAAAAAAAATTAACAACTGAAAGTGTGTTTCATTCTCAATTTTTTACCCCTTCCCTTATTCTCAATTTATTGCTACTCTCTTTATTGAGTGCTTCCTTTCCCTTTCTATAAAAGTTAGTTTTATCTAATTCCCAGGTTTAAGTTCTCCGAAAGTAGTTATAGCTGTGCTGACAATGAACACCGGAAACACAGCACACCAGTCATTCCGACACACTTATAGATGCCTCATAACAAACTACACACCAGTCATTGATTTAAATAACTGACTTATCATAAAGTGAATTCTTAATCTCTGGTCTTGTTCTCCAGTCCAACTCTCCTCTGTAGTTATAGAAACACATCAACAGTTTGTTACACTGGAATGACTCCCCTCTGGTATCTGATACTGTCCACTGATGCTGTTCTACAAGACTCTAGGCAGATCTAGGCACATCTAGGCCCCATTTGCAAATCATTTTAACAAAATGTTCTTGTATCCAGTTCCCACAAAAATCAATAAGAGAATGACCTTTCATTCGAAATTCAAACCAATTAATTACCTGTTCTGCTGAAAATGTTGATATCTGATTTGCCTGGAGAATTTCAATTATAGATTATTTCCTTTAAGGAGTCCTTTCAAAATATATACACTGAAAACCTCATCTTATACAATATAAATGTTTTCATTAAGCTTTATATGAAAATTATGGGACATTTTCCCCTAATCCATTTCTTCTTCATGGCATCACACTCAATTTTCCAGGAAATCATATAACTATAATACAAAAGATTCAAGACCAAGAATCCATCAATTAAAGGTAGTTGTATTCAGCTTTCCAACTGATTCAATGATCAGCACTAATAATTTATTTTTCCTCAGAATTTACAAATCTCCATTTCTTTCCTGATAAATTTTGTCCATCTACATTTGTTAAAATCCTTTACCACTTTCGGTTTTGCTTTTTTTTTTTTTTCTTATATATAGGTCACCAGGAGAAAGCAATCAGCTTTCTGATACCAAAGCTATCAGGACCAGTACTATGTTTAGTTTTTTTTTTCCACTGCAAAAATTAATTCAAAATTTTATTCTACACAGAAGAGAATTCCCAGGATGACTGACCATATGCACTATAACTATTATCTTCATCCATTAAAAAAATTATCTAAAACAGAGGTTCCTATCTGGCAGCCAAGAGGATGGAATATAGCTTGCAGATGAGTTTTCTTTAGACCACACAGTTTTTAAAATATTTGAAAAGGTTGCCAAGATTTAAAAATTGGGAGATTTCATATAAAAGGCTGGGTTTCTTGCTCCCCATAAAGAGAGAGAGGATCTGGAATCAATGGGTTCACATTCCCACCTGGCAATAATAAGATGCTCGCAGCTTGGTGTTAGAACTTCACTGTGGTCAATATAATCACTATGGCCAAAATAAAGAGATCACCACAGTCCCCAAAAGACTCACTTTTTGTTTTGGGGTCATACCTAGTGATGTTTCGGCATTAATCTTGGTTCTGCATTCAAAACCATTTCTGTCTATGATCAAGGGATCATATAAAGAAAGTGCTGGGATTGAACCAGGTTCGGCCACATGCAAGGCAAGTGTCCTCCCTATTCCAAGACTCACTTTATTCTTTAATGAACACTACCTCAACATGACACCTTTTTATCAATAAAAACAGATACTGTAAAAAGAAAGTATAGTTTTTTAAAAAAATAAGGATATTTATGAATAAGTATTATTTTTAAAATGTTTATTTCATATTTCACAATGTAAGGTACTGCTGCTGCATACCTTATTTATTTGATATTCATGAAATACCATATTTCATTCGAAGTATGGTTGATTAGAAAACATAAATGTGGGCCCGGAGAGATAGCACAGCGGTGTTTGCCTTGGAAGCAGGTGATCCAGGACCAAATGTGGTTGGGTTGAATCCCGGTGTACCATATGGTCCCCCGTGCCTGCCAGGAGCTATTTCTGAGCAGACAGCCAGGAGTAACCCCTGAGCATCGCCGGGTGTGGCCCAAAAACAAAAAAAAAAAAAAAAAAAAAGAAAAGAAAAAAGAAAACATAAATGTGGGGCCATAGAGATAGCATGGAGGTAAGGCCTTTGCCTCACATGCACAAGGATGGTGGTTCAAATCCTGGCATCCCATATGGTCCACCTAGCCTGCCAGGAGTGCTTTCTGAGCCTGGAGCCAGGAGTAACCCCTGTGAGCTGCTGGGTGTGACCCAAAGACCAAAAAAAAAAAAAAAACATAAATGTGATGTTAACTAATTTTAATAGTTAAAATATTAAGGCTAATTTATCAGTGGTAATCACATTTTATAAATACAATGATTTAGAATGCATTTACATTAGGTTTAAATCAACCACATTTTTTTCTGTAGCCTAGGAAAGATGCTGTAAAACTATTAATAAAATCGGGGCCGGAGTGATAGCATGGAGGTAAGGCGTTTGCCTTTCAGGCAAAAGGTCATTGGTTTGAATCCTGGCATCCCATATGGTCCCCTGAGCGTGCCAGGAGCAATTTATGAGCGTGAAGCCAGGAGTGCCCCTGAGAGCTGCCAGATGTGACCCAAAATCCCCCCCCCCAAAAAAAAACACCTATTACTAAAATCGACACCCATTTTAATTTTTCACATGTTAACAATTCTAAACTTTCTTTCTAGAATAATCATATTCTTTTTTGTTGTTGTTGTTTTGTTCTTTTGGGCCACACCTGTTTGATGCTCAGGGGTTACTCCTGGCTAAGGGCTCAGAAATTGCCCCTGGCTTGGGGGGACCATATGGGACGCCGGAGGGATCAAACCGCAGTCCTTCTTTGGCTAGCACTTGCAAAGCAGACACCTTACCTCTAGTACCACCTCACCGGCCCCGAATGATCATATTCTTAAGTGAAAACTGACCCTAATATAAAAATAAAATACATCTTTAAGGTAAATTTTAAGTCAACCTTTAAGAATCAAGAATATTGGGGCCGGGCGGTGGCGCTGGAGGTAAGGTGCCTGCCTTGCCTGCGCTAGCCTAGGACGGACCGCGGTTCGATCCCCCGAAAAACCAAAAAAAAAAAAAAAAAAAGAATCAAGAATATTATTAGAGCAAATGTTCATCATTACCAGTTCCACATGTATGCCATAAATTGACACTGATACTTACATTAGACATTATTAAAAGTTCCAATGACCCCAAAATCAATGTATAAATCCTTAAAATAATCATTATTATCTAAAAGCAGATGTCTATGACAAAATTACATATTGTATACCTTTCTGGTATACAAGTACAAGAAAAAAACGATCAGGAAGCTCACCACAAAGAGTGATGAGTTTAGTTAGAGAAATAACTACATTTTGAACTGTCCTAATAATGAGAATGTATGAGGGAAATGGAGAGCCTGTTTAGAGTACAGGCGGGGGTCGGGCGGGGAGGAGGGAGACTTGGGACATTGGTGATGGGAATGTTGCACTGGTGATGGGTGGTCTTTACATGACTGAAACCCAAACACAATCATGTATGTAATCAAGGTGTTTAAATTAAAATAATAATAATAATAAAAAAGAAAAAAAAGAAAAAAACGAACATTTCACCAATTTCAATCAACCAGACACCATAGTATTTCTACATATTAGTGAATTTCACAAACAAAAGTACCCTTTTAGCAGAGGAAGAAAAGTATATTCTTGCTTCATCCAAGGATACTACTAGGTATCTATGGTGTACAATTCAGTATAAAAATCTGACAAATAGATGATGAACAGTTATATCCCAAGTTATTTAAAATGAAGTTTAAATCAACATTAGTGTTTTGAAATTACGTTTCATCATTGGCCCACATTCTTGAAAGATTATTTTTTAATTAGGTGTTTCCTTCCTAAGAGAGAAGCATTTTTTTCTTTCATTTTCACATTAAGAAAGTAACCCTTGAACATATGCCAAATTTACTTCACAATCAAGGCTTTAATCCTGAAATTCTCTTGATTCTTAACAACCTGGACAACTTTAAGTAAACAGTTCACAAAATCATAATAATCGTATTGCATTCCTTAACCCCACTGAAAAGGAGAAGAGAAAATGCCATTGGAATGAGCCCTATAAATATGAATTTAGGCTACATATTGGAAAAATAATATATTGTTATGGGAAGCATTTTTCTTATCATCCATTACGTCTGAACTCTGGGCAATTAGAAATCTGGAATTATGTTTCTAATTTCTCCCTACTACTTTTTACATTTCTTTTTTTTTTGAAACCACGTCTTTGTGTTTATTTTTGTTTTTGGTCCATATCAAGTGATGCTCAGGGAAGTGAGGGATTATTCCTCGTAGCAATCAAGGAACCATTGTAGTACCAGGGATCAAAACCAGGTCAGCCATGTGCACCTTGCCTATTGTGCTATTTCTTTAGGACCTGGAACCATCTCTTAGGTGCGTTTTACAAAGGGGGAGGGTTTTGAGCTATATAGTTTAATGCTCAGAGGTAATTGCTGGCCTTGATCAGGAGACAATATACATGCCAGGAATAAAGCAAGGGCCCACTTATGTGCCTGATAAATGCCTAAGTCCCTAACATACTCCCCAATCCATTTAGGTGCTTTAAGAGAAGGGTCCTATGGGAAAGAATAGTATGCATGTAAATTTTTACATTAGTTTCTCTAAAGCATCTTAGCATTATTATGACTAAATTTATTATTTAAATGTATGGCTTTAGAAAACATGAAACCCACTCAATTGATTAAAAAGCTAAAAATATAAAATAAGAAATCTGGAAAATTAAATCATGGAATTTGTGTTGATTTACCCTATTATTTTTGTTTGTTTTTGGGTCATACCTGACAGATCTCAGGGGTTATTCCTGGCTATATGCTCAGAAATCGCTCCTGACAGGCACCATATGGGAAGCTGGGATTCGAACCACCATCCATTCTGGATAGGCAGCTGTGTGCAAGGTAAACATCCTAGCGCTTTGCTCTCTCTCCAGGCCCTTCCTCTATGATGTTTTGTAGAAAAAATCTTTAGGAAAAATCTTTAACTTCAACCCATGTTTACGAAATCTTTAAGCTTGTCTTTCTGGTTTCACATAATAGGTACAGACTACAAATATACTAACACATTTTTTTAATCTTTGCTTACATTTTATTTTGGGGATCATTGCTCCCAAGTAGTTATTTGCAAGGATCAGTTATTTGGAGGGCTACTCCTGAGCTGATGGGCCAGTGTTCCATCTAGTGAGACATCTAGTGAGACTATTCTGTGCTTAAGGGGCCATGCAATGCCAGGGATCAATTCTGAGACTTCCTATCAAAAGATATTCACTGTAGCTTTTCTTTTTGGTTTTTGGGTCACACCTGGCAGTGCTCAGAGGTTACTTCTGGCTCTATGCTCAGAAATCGCTCCTGGCAGGCTCGGGGGGACCATATGGAGATGCTGGGATTCAAACCACATCCTTCTGCATGCAAGGCAAATGCCCTACCTCCATGCTAACTCTGCAGCCCCTGCACTTTATTCTTTTTTTTTTTTTTTTTAAATATGGAACGCTTCACGAATTTGCGTGTCATCCTTGCGCAGGGGCCATGCTAATCTTCTCTGTATCGTTCCAATTTTAGTATATGTGCTGCCGAAGCGAGCACTGCACTTTATTCTTAATAATAAAAACTAACCATAAGATAATATCTTTAGTATTAATGTAACCTATCTTCTTTTGGGACTAAGGTATTACAAAAGGTCAGAAAGGCAGCAAAGAGGGTTTGGCACTTGCCTTGAATGCAAATGGTTCATGTTGGATCCCTCAACTCCCCAAAAGGTTTCCAAAGCCCATCAGGAGTGACCCCAGAGTGCAGAGCCAAAAGTATGCCCTGAGCACCACTGGATGTAGCCACAAAATCAATCAAAAATAATCAAGATGGGGCCAGAGAGATAGGATGGAGGTAAGGCATTTTTCCTTGCATGCAGAAGGATGGTGGTTCGAATCCTGGCATCTTATATGGTCCCCCGAGCCTGCCAGGAGTGATTTCTGAGCGTAGAGCCAGGAGTAACCCCTAAGCAGTGCCGGGTGTGACCCAAAAATGGAAAAAAAAATCAAGATGGGGCCGGAGTGATAGGACAGCTGTAGGGTGGTTGCTTGCATGCTGGCGACCTGGGAGAGACCTGGGGTTGATCCCCAGCATCCCATATCCCATATGGTCCCTCGAGCCTGCCAGGAGTGATTTCTGGCTGCAGAACAACCCTCAAAAGTAAATCCTGAGTGACTCCCGGAGTCACCAAAATAAAACAAACCAAAACAAACAAACAAAAAAATAACGGTATTACACTTAATGTCTTCTTACTACTATTATCACTAAGTTTTAGAAAAGAGAATCTCAAAGTAGACTCATTTCCATGTTCTTCTTTTAAGATAGTGAGAGAGCAAAAAAAAAAAAAAATATATATATATATATATATATATATATATATATATATATACACACACACACACACACTAGAGCCTAACAGTGGACTGTCAGACTATTCAGAAGGAAGATAGCAGTTGTTTTATTAAGGAAAAAATTATTTTGGGGGTCAGAGCGATAGCACAGCAGGTAGGTCTTTTGCACTGCATGTGCATGTGACCGATCCAGGTTTCTATCTCTGTCATCCCATATGATCCCTGGACCCTGCCCAGACTAACTTCTGAGTGCAGAGCTTCAAAGTAAGCCCTGATCACCATCCAGTGTAGCTCAAAAACAAAAGAAAAAAATTATCTTTTTTTTGGGGGGGGGCATATCTACCAACATTCAAAGCTTACTTCTGACTGTATAATTAAGCGATCACTCTTGGAAATGCTCAGGGGACTGACTATAAGGGGTTCCGGGAATTGAATCCAGGTCATTCCTTGCAAGGCAAGTGCCTAACCCCTTGTACTATCACTTAAGCTCCAATAATCTTTTTAAATAACTACTTAAAATAGCTAATCACTTTACCAAAAGGATGTTTTTAATACAATGAACATCCAAGCGTTTCTGATTATGAGAAAATGTGTAATATATTACTGATGTATGAATGTAGCCCAAAATGCAGAATATGAAATGTGCTTGCTATCAACAGATTAACACTTCATTTTCATTGCTGTAACTTCCCTACATTCTGTGAAAACTCCGTTTATTTTATTTAAACAATGATGCATGAAAATCCATGGGCCCGAAGAGATAGCACAGCGGTGTTTGCCTTGCAAGCAGCCAATCCAGGACCAAAGGTGGTTGGTTCGAATCTCGGTGTCCCATATGGTCCCCCGTGCCTGCCAGGAGCTATTTCTGAGCAGGCAGCCAGGAGTAACCCCTGAGCACAGCCGGGTGTGACCCAAAAACCAAAAAAAAAAAAAAAAAAAAAAAAAAAGAAAATCCAAGGTGACAGGCAAGCAGGGTTTTATTAAGTGCACAAGACCTTTATTCCCGTAACACATATTCCTGAATAAAGTCAGGGTTCAAGCTTCCAAGCTGGCTACTGAAATGAGCTGTCCCAGATTTGGGATTTCTAACTCTTTTATTTCTAAACATTCTCCTAAATTTATGATGTAAAAAAGAAAAAGAAAAAATGAAAAATCTTTTTCATAATGTCCTTTGGTCAAGTGATAATAAAACTGATAATGGCAGGCACTTCAAAGAGCTCAGGGGTCATTAACGACAGTGCTTGGCAGAAAAGAGCTGGAAATAGAATCAGTATCATCTGATGCAATGAAAGAACCTTAAATGCCTGTATAGTCTCTCCAGCCTGGTAATTTTATAATTTATTCAGTCACATGATTACTCTTCAATAGTGACCAAAAAAACCTAGAGAACCAGAGACAGCTCAAATGACTAAAACACATGCCATGGATGGCAGAGATCCAGGTTCAATCCCCTGCACATCATAGACCTTTAAAGATCCACCAACAAAGGAATCCCAATGAAAAGAGAAATGACCAAGAAGGTAACTGAGTCAATGTGAGGTTTGAGTCAAATAATCTCATGTTGGCATTTTTACCCTGCTTATTTAAAAAGTGCAGTTTTTCACTGGTTGGAAGTAACAAATCAAAAAGATTACAATTAAAGTCTTTTCCAGTGAATGAACTCAACTGCAATTGATCCAAAAATTATGATCAAGGTACAAAAATGGTTAATAAGAATGAGAATCTCACTAAAATGAGGTTCTTTATTCTTTTTAAATGAGGTTCTTAATATGGGAATTCCTTTCTAGGAGTGAGCTATCCTAACACTGTGCACTTGACACAACTTCTACACTCAACACATTTAGAAATAAATTACTTAATTCTCACAACCAACCAACGAAAAGATTTCTCTCAGCATGTCTGTATACCAGGCATAAATGAACCAACATAGAATAATATCTGATTTATAATGTTATCCATAATAAAACAGTAAATCAAAAATATATACTGGGATTTTGACTTTGGAATTTTCTGTTATGCCAATATGAATACATAAAAAGAATTTTATAAACTATATACATGTATGTGTGCAGATATAGGTATGGATCAAGGATAAAGATATATTTATAAAGATAGACCAATACCAGATAATCAAGCTGATTTGTAGTTGGGTTCTGATATGAGTTAGGAGGAGATGTTTGCAGACATTCTCATTCAAGGAAGAATTTTAAAAAGACATTTACTGTGTAATTATTCTCATGTTTCCATTCTTGTAAGAGGCTTTTTAATCATTTTGACTTCTACTAGGTAGAAACCACAATAATGGGCAGCTTTCCTTACCTATGTTTAATTAGGTACTCATCAGAGCTATCCTAATAATTTAAGCCAAAAAAAATCATTAAAATTTCACAGGCAAAATTTAAAAAATATTAAAATGATGCTATTGGAGGGACTCATTTTTATATCCATTTTTCTGAAAGTAATTCTTTTTTGGCATATAAACTATTTACTATCCTACATTTTTTCTTTTCAAACACCAAGTTCAGACAGATATGAAATGTAACTAGTAAAGAACTGTCTAAAACAACCACAGAAGACATCTTAATCAAGTAGAAAAATGACACTCTCATACAAGCAATTGTAATATTACAAACTATGTTTTCCCATGTAGTTTATTGTTTAATTGTTTAATGTTAATTGTTTATTGTTTAATCAGGTCAGTTTTAACATTATCTCCTTTTTATTCAGTAATGAGTTTTAAATATTCTAAATATAAAGTAACAATGATTTTTCCTCACTCAATGTATACTCAATGTTTTAAATTTCAATTTCCTAATGCTATCCCATTATTACTCAGGCAAATCCATTCATTTTTAAATGTTTCAGTTAACTCACTAACTGCTGTTGATGTCATTCATACTTTTGTCAAACTGAAGAGAAACTTTACTTTTTCCTTCAAGAAAATATCCTCATGTAAGTGTATAACTAATAACAAATCCATGAATTATTTTTTTACAAAGGAAACAGAAAAACTCAAAGCTAAGAATCAAAATGAGCTTCCATTCAACACCATCATGCTCAGAATGATAAACTTAGGCTCTTACTTAAAGCCCTACATAGAGAAACTGAGCAGTCCTTCTGTCAGATGGGGTGTAAAAGACCCCATCTGAGCTGAAGGTGGCACCTCTTTCCCAACCTTTGCAGGAATAATTTATTATCAAAAAGTTATCTCACTCAATTACTGTTACATTTAATTTTTACTTTAATCAATTCCTTTATATTGGGCAAAAAGACCCTCTAACAGGAAAAATTCAAAGAAAGAGATCAGGTAAAACAGTTTTAAAAAAGAAAGCAGGTTCTTAAGAAATTTTAAAACAGACTAACCATGTATTTGGTCATTAAGTAATTTGGTTCCAATCAAACATAAGGGATATTTAAATCAATCACTCTTAACAAATGCTGAAAACAATAGCAAAATAAAATTCACTCCAAAAATAATGAGTAAATCAGATGTCAGATATGCTCTAGAGAATCAATGTCCCAACAAGCATACCTTTTTCCTGGTTTAGGATTATTCACTTACTTATCGGAGAGAAATGAAAAATGATGAATTTAATTAAAGAAAAACAAAAGAATAGTATTTTGTTGTTAAAGGATCAATTCTTTTTTAATTGGAATGATGATTAATATCTGAGGACTTTTATTTCTAAGCTAGCCAGTCTGACTAATGTGTTGTTTTTCCACAATCATTTCCATTGAGGAAGATTCTGTGAGTGAAAGAATTATACAGTGCTTACTCTCTTCGCCTGTTCTTTGACTTTATAGCATGAAATGTTATGGAGAGTATTTGGACAAAATGACAATACACATGGTCCTCAACCAAATAAGTTCCAGTCATAAATTTTTAACCTTAGGGTGTGAATGTACACTATGAAATTTGCGAGGCTTCCTAAGGGAATGTATGAATTAAAAAAAAATCAATACTTTTATTTTTCCTATTCTCTAAACTTACTTTTAACCTGGGGAGCAAGAAGGCAGTCTAGATCATGCTCAGAAAGATGTGGGTAGCATGCATGTCACAGCCTCAGGCATTACTTTGGACTGTCATCTACACATATTAAAACTTCTTAAAGCTTAGGGCCTGAGTGATAGCATAAAGGTAAGGCATTTGCCTTTCATGCAGAAGGTCATCGGTTCGAATCCCGGCGTCCCATATGGTCCCCAGTGCCTGCCAGGAGCAATTTCTGAGCATGAAGCCAGGAATAACCCCTGAGCACTGCCGGGTGTGACCCAAAACCACACACACACACACACACACACAAAAAAAAAACATTAAAAATAAAACTTCTTAAAGCTTGAGTTATTCACAGTGTAGTTTTATTTTAATGCCATTATTCTTACATGTTTATTATTTACTTGTGTATCTTATGCAGGAAAATGTCCCTCTTTTAAACAATATTTTGATTGTAAGGATTTAATGTCTGTTATTCTTAAACTATGTCTCATTTCTTTTATTTCTATAAAGCCTAAAAATAGCTGTCAGAGTTCCCTGAAAAGGTCTTTGATACTTCTCTCTCCCTCTCTCTGGCCCCCTTCAGTAGAGGATCAGCAAGCAAAATGTGGAAGCCAGCTGTATTGCAGAGAATAAAATGGCATCAGCCTTGGCAGACAGGAGTAAAATCAATCATTTCCTATGATCCCCCAAAATCTTTGACCAATGCCTAGAGAAAGGTGGTTATGTAGCAGCAAAAACATGCCACTAAAGGTATAAGATTTTCATGGAGGGAAGAAATCTTTCTGCTCATATAACAAACCAAGCACCAAACCTCATGTGAAAGGAAATCTTGGAACCATTATATCTCATGTACTTTGGATAGTGACAAGCAAGGAGTTCCAGAGAAAGTGTCTCTCTGAAAATAATTCCATGATTTACTCTGCTCTCCCCATTCCCACTACAACAACATTCCCTGGAAACACTCTGTGAGGATAAAAAGAGTTAGTTCCTATATCAACCCAATCACTATTATGTAACAAGATAATAAAAGCACATTCTAGTCTCTTCAGTCACTACTTCAAATTCATATATATTTTAGTCTACATTTACAAACTCTGAAAATATCTTTTTTGGCTGTACACAGTAATTTAGCTATCCGTGTTTATATAGCAAATCCTCTCAAAAACTTTCACAGCTTGGTAAGAGCAAATGAGCAGTGTAACTTTCTTCAAGTGAGTGCGTGTAACGTTGTGAGGTAGGAAGAAAGGAGGACTAGAATTTTGTTTTTCATGAAGTGGATGACGCCAACTTGCTATCTGTAACGGTCTGTTCCTTTGGAATTAGCTCCCTGTGTCACAACGACCTAGCAAACTTGAATGCTTTCACTATCACGGGAGCCTGTGCAATCCTTGCTTTGGCTGTGACCCATTCACATTTGCCCCAACTTCTCCAAGATGCCTTACTCAGCATCTAATTAGTTAGGGAGGATTTGCCGAGGCTCTTAACCCTGACACAAGAGTGGGAGTATGTGCTGCTGTGGTAGCCCAAATCTGTTCTATCACTACATTAATCAGATTTCCATAAAACCATGCATGAATAATTGGATTTATTAGTAAATGTGAAGATATACTCATAAATGTGATTATTAAAACTGCCTACAATTGTAGATGTCTGCACATTTAAGGGGCTTATTTTTTTACTCTGGTTTTTTGATTCACCTTAGCCAAAGATTTTACAAATACTACAAACATGCAGTGCCAGTTTACTGCATGAAAAATATGAGATAATTCCTAAATGATCACCTAACATGTCCTGAGATATACCTGAAATATGTACACAGGTTTTAGGTTATACCACATACCACTCTGAGAATGGATTGGTGCATACATTATTGTAGCAACATATGTGCTAATATAATATAATATATAGTATATAAACTACTACTTTACTTAACAATGTCTTTAAAACATATTTATCCTCTGCCCTCAAATATCCTCCTTCCCTCCAGTCCACAGTAAGCACTCACCTGTTATAAACTCTATCTTTTAAGTCGGTATGTTATGTAGAGACTCTAAAGTATAGGCCAACAGGTAGACACCTCTGCTAAAGCTTGAATTTAAACTATTATCATTTATATTCTATTTTAGTGTGACTTTCACAGAATGAATTTTTTAAAAAATTTTTTATTGAAACCCAGGTGAATTACAAGTCTTTCACAGTTATATTTTAGGTATATGGTAACAGGGAATATGGGCAATTCCCCACCACTGTTGTTCACCTCCCTTCGCCCCTGCACAGAATAGATTTTTTTTAAGAAATATATTGTGTGTGTATGTATATATATATATATATATATATATATATATATATATATATATATATATATATATATATATATGATTAAATCTTCAAATAAAACATACTATCATTTAAATTAGAGTTGGGAATTAAATTAGAGGTAACAGCCCAGTAATTCAACAGGCTATAATTACATGCTCCCAAATATAAAATAAGTATTTTAGATCAAGACCATACATTTAATCTATTTAATCCTTTATTTTTAATAAGACATGATTATCTAAACAAAATTATAATAAAGGAAATAAAAAGAGAAGAGGAAAAAGTGTAGAAATCTAGGATGGATGATACCTTAGCATGACAGTAATTTTCAAAGATTATTAACTCTCAATTGCAATACTCAGGATTCTTATTAAATAAGGATAAAAATCCCATATTAAAATAGATATCTATGTGAATGAGATTGAGTTTAAACAAAAAATACACTGTACCTTATATAAAAGTGAAATCAATATATAATTAGGCAAGAATTAAGAAAAGCTGTGTGTGTCTCTTAAACTACTAGTACAAAGCATTCAAATTATTTGAATAGGTTGATATAGAAAGTAAGACTAAAAAAGTCATCATTTCCATTTTAAAATAGATTGATCAAACTGAAACTATTTGTATAGAAAGAAGTAAGACTACTGGGAGAAAAATTCATATTGAACATGCTTTTAAATGTTTTTCAACAAGGTTATATATTTCTTACAATTTGTCATTTCTCTAAAATGTACTAGATTTTATATTAATAAGAAAGTTTGATTTACTGCCATATCTCTAGTGAACAGATGTTCTGTATTAATGTAAATTGTTGATTTAATTTTTAGCTTTCTGGTTTGCCCCTCACCTATCTCGGAAATGATTTCTCTGGTGATAACTAACACATCATGCTAATGAGAAAATCTAATGCACAATAGAAAAATGTCACTATTAATAATATTTGCATGAAGTTAAATAAAGCAACTGTAAGAGAATGTCAGACAGTTGTTCTTTAATAAGAAACAGTTTCACAATGAAATTATGTTGTTAATTTTGTTACATCATTGGGTGAATCCTAAATTACTACATAATGATGCAGTCATTTATAATTCTAACTTAGGATTTCACTTATGTCTGAAAAGAGACATTATTAAGGGATCTATATCTCAAACTGGTTAAATATACATTACAAGTAATAAATGGTAAAATGTTCCTAGTTGTATATAAAGTGCATGTTAGAGTCATTCACCTGCTATGTTTTCATTTCTTGAGAGATTTTTAAATGTATTAGACTACTACATTCCTTAGGGTGGTTTCAAAAAAGGTCTCCAAATGCACAAAATATTTTTAAAAAGAAAAAAACTCTTAATGGCTAATTTTTAAAATCTCCAAAAGCAAACTTTATACTTTATTAGATTGAAATAGGCATAATAATGTTTAGACTCTAGCAGATTACAGAGAAGATGAGCAAAAGATTTCTGGTCATTCTCTGCCTGTCACTGATCAAAGTGACACAAAGAACAACTCCCTTTCCAAAAGTCAAGAGTCATGTTTTTTAAGATAATCAAATATCTATCTGCCTGGAGAAAATTAACTTGCTGTTGAAATACCATACTTATATAAGGAAGAAAATAAAGAGCCAGAAAAAATGCGTATTTCCTATCTTTCATTTTAGAGAAACCCATTTAATTTTTCCATATCTAAATGGATGTGAAATTCTCATAGTCCATGATGTCTTTTGGTTTGTATTATTGACTGAAAAATTTATATACAAGCTGACATAATTTTGTTTTTAAAAAAGATAAAGGTTTTCTTATGTACTTATTTTCTAATTTACTTACAGAAAACAAAACCTAGTTTATGAAATTTCAGTAGCCATGATCTATTTCCAACTGCAAGTTTTACTGTAGCTAAAATAACACAGATGGTGAATTCTTTATAAATGAGCTTAGAAACCTATTAGGATCTGTTTTTTAATATTTAAAGAAATCATAAGGCAAATATTGTGTTTATAAAATTACAGAAACTTTTACATCAAAAGTTATACCCAATAGATTTAATTCAGTTCATGTGCTAAATCAAATTTGCCTTAGAAATTAAAATAATCAGGATATAGAAGCTCTTTATTATTTAACATGAAGTATACATAACTATGTAAGCATGATTAAAGTAAATAAACTTTTACCTGAAGTAAGATAAAAGATAACTTAATGTATATACTAGTATTTCTTTTAACTGTTGAGTTCAATAAACAGTATTTCAAGGAAAGTGTTTTTCTTACACGTACACACATTCATATTCTTAACATTAACACTTAATAAACTCTATAGGTAAGGAAAATAAATATATTAACTATAACAAATACATTTTTTTATTTATTTTGAATGAGTTAACGCAATGCTTAAACAAACACAAAAAGAACCCTGAGAGGAAGGAAAAAAGCATGCAAACTCATACCCCTTTCTACATGCTTTCAAAAAATGCACAGGAGGTAAACATTTGGTAACCATGATAGAAAAAGGTAAAGAATCATAAACTAGAAGAAAATCAAGTGTTAAAAAAAACATAATTAAAAATGATATTATGATTGCTATATTCTCCCTTATTGTACTATTCCACTTAGTAAACAAATGGAGCTGATATTATAGTTTTACCAGCATCTATCATGTAAAAATTACTTCCTTCTATTTCTACTCTCTTCACACTGTCACAGATGCTCACAAAGGTACATATGCAACGCTGAAACATTTAAAATATCCACACGTCAAACTGTTGGATAAGAAACATAATAGTTTAGTTATACAAGTGTTTCAATTTCAAATTATTTCCCTAATATTTATCAATCATTCATACAATTTACTTTTTCTTTCTTTTTAAGTTCAAATGTTCCCCATGACTTAGTCTGCTTAGATTCAAATCTACTTGAAAAGGGGCTAGTGCCAAAGAAGCAATCTAACACCATCTATGTGGTTCAATAGCCATTTATCAATTGATCATTATCTCTATCTGGTTTTATTAACTCTTTTCTAGCTAGAGGGAGACCTAAGCCAATTTTCCCTTTCCAACATTCTCTCTCTCTCTCTGTCTCTCTGTCTCTGTCTCTCTCTCTCTCTCTCTTTCTCCACTTACTCAAGAAAAACCCTGATGTTGATATGCAATTTTCAAAGTGCAGTATAAGTTATTTGGTACTAAGATCTGTAAAAACACAATGTTCAAATCATGAAAAAGTCACTCAGGCAGGGATAAACTTTCAGAAGCACACCTCTCAGAAGCAGTCTACAAAAACAAGGTGTATTTCTGGAAGGAAATGAACTTTTTAACTTTCAAGAATTAGAAATTGCACATAAAGAGTTGCTTATTGGTTTTCTGTTGATTGTGCCTAAACCCCAGCTTACTGTATCAGCAGTAATCAGGGTCCCTCTACAGGATATGTCAAAATACACCTGATTCACGTGTGTTTATCCTCTCTACTACTGTATTAAAACTGTTTGCTAACTAAAGGTTATCAAATCCTGCCTTCTGTAGAATACCTTTCGCACATCTATTTCTAAATGTGTGGTTTATCTCTGGGAAAATTTCTTTCCTTAGTTAAAAGGCTTTAACATCTAATGAATTCAGTCAAGTATTTCATTCTCATAAACTTTGACAAGCAAACCAGATTTTTTCTTAAAAAAAAATAAAAGGCAGTTCAACATTAAAAATATAAAAACAATCTATCTTAACCATCTGCTCAAAATTCATGTCTATGTGGAACAGTTTTATGCTGTGTGGATAATACTCTTGCCTTTGTGTGGGTTTGGTGTAGGTTTTTGAAAAAAGCAAGAGGTGTCTAGGAGGGAGGCACCAGGGAACTTCCCTCCCTCGCTTGAGCACAGTCCAAGAGGAAAGTTTCTGGGTTGTTTCCCTTAGCTTCCTCTCTTCCTCTCTCCCTTTCGGAGCCGAGCCGCTGAGCCAGCAATTGTGCAAGAGGAGCCGGGCGCACTGGGTGCGTAACACCGAGCGCTTGGTACGAGCTGCTGGCTCCGATGATTAATTATCAGTTGCCGCTGGCCTCACACGAACACATCGGCATCCCCGGCAGAGCCAGCACACCCAGCGACCGCCTGCCGGACCGAGGAACTGAGGACCGGCTCTGGGGCAGGGCTCTGTAGCTGCGGAGGAGTGTGAGTACACAGCGGGGACTCTGCTGGAACCGGTGCCGGTGGGGAGCTCAGGGCGAGCCAAGAGACAGGCGGAAGAGCGGAAAAGCGGACAATCTGCAACGGAGCTGGGACGGACCAGCAAAGCAGCTTGCCACTCATGCTGCCTCCTCTGCAACCCTTCGGCTTTTGCTACGATCTCAGCACAACCTCCTCTTTCTAGTCTGGTCCATCCAGGTCGAGCTGTGCCCAGGCATATGAAGTCAGGCGGGCTGTGCTCAGGAGCCCCTACGTTTTGACTGATTGGAAAGCTACTCAAGCCAATACTTCAGTGAAGTGATTAATACAAACAGAAAGATACATTTGCTGGGTGCTCGCTTTCAAAAAAAAAGATTAACAGAAAGCAAGTTAAATTTTTCCCAGGACCTAGGCTGCACTGTGAAACTTTCAAATTGCCCTTGGCTTTCTTTTACTTCTGTATCCTTTCCCCCCTTTTCTTTTAAGGAGCCCTTAGGGAAACCATGAAGTAACCCTGCACATTCCAGGAATACTGTTATGACAAAACAGAGCCTAGTATGAAGTGATCAAGTTTAAGAAATATATATAACAGAAAAATAACAGAAACGAAAGTACAAATAACAAAGCTTGCTTTTAAAAAAATATATGAAAGTAACTTACCTGTTGGGACATTCTGAATAAGAGGTTAGTATCAGCGTTTTGCCATGTCCCCATGAACCCTGGTTCAGCCGTAGTCGTTCTGGTTCCGAACTGCATGGAGTTGTCAGTCCAGGAGTCTCTTAGAGTCAAATCTCTTGCCCTCTTTGGCTCTCTGTCTCTGTGTGTGTCTCTCTCTCTCACATCCACTTCTGCCTCTTCTGACTGAAAAGTGAAGGTGGATTTTTTGAGCCTCTTGGCAGCCAGTAGCAGGAGTATAGTGTAGTTAAGAAGCTGACTGAAGAGTGCATTTCATTTGGGAAGGGGGAGATCTGGGGAAGGGAGGGGGGTCAGAGCTTCTTTCGCACCTTCTGCACAGATACCCCTATCATTTATGCATAGATTGTGACTCCCTGAGCTTGCCTTTGCTCGGTTTAACAGCTGCCTGTCAGGTGTGCAGGCAGCACTGGAGACCCAACCATCAGCTTCAAACTCTCAGCCACTGCATGTCATTGGATAGCAGAGCTAAGAGTCAACTACACTGTTCCACTGTCAGGCACCAAATAACACCCTGTACTAGCCCCCTCTCTAGACACACACAGATAGATGCATGCTTAGGCACACTCTAAGCAGCACTATAATCACGGATGGTATGTGGGCAAAGAGGAACCGGGGCCTTTCCCAGGGAATTCTCCCTTAGGTTACTTTCATATATAACATGCAATATATAACCCGAGTCTTTGCTTTAACAAATATAAAATGCTATGTATCAACTTTTTTTTCTAATTACACTGGAAAAAAGAAAAATAATCAGTTTTTAAAAAATGTAAAACTGGCTCAGTTGTCTAAATGTTAACTCCTGAAAGTCTTTTAATACATACCGGTCTATAACAACATAAACTCCCAGGGAAAATAATATAGAGATCTAACTATATATTCTCCAAAGAAAATAAAGTTAGCAGTCCTGTTAAACATTAGAAATGCACAATAAACATTTATAAACTACAGAATTTTATAAGTTGAATATTTCATACTTAATTCCTCAGATCATTAATTGCTGATAAGCTGAACGACAAAGGAAAACTGTGTACCTTTTTTTAGAGCTCAAAAGAAGAAAAAAATTCCTTTGTTCAAGTTCCTGCATGAAACACCTATAATAATTTTTCAAATCATAAAAAATGATGAAGGGAAAAGTGTTCCATCTCAGTAAAAAAAGTAATGAATATAAAACTATTTTTCATTTAAGATATCTATGGAAAATTTGACCATGCTTTCTTCCCAATGAAATGTAACCTCGAGAGCATGTCACATGTTTAATTAAGTGTTTTTAAAACAAAACTATTTTCTAGTATTAATCTACCATTTTATAATAGAGCAAAATAGAAAATACACTGCACACAAACAGTAACTTTAAAATAGAAAGCGAAATTCATGGCATCTCATAAAAGTAGTAAGCAGGAAAAAGCCATCCTTTCTAAACTTAAAATGTAAGGAACATTAATCTTCAACCACCTACAAATATAGAGGACAAATGTACCACTCTACTTGCTCCTTCTTAACTCAAGAATAACAATAAACCTTACTCTTCAAAACAACAAAAGAAACAGAAAAGAGCTTCAATGGCAGCTCTGTGTCATTAGTGGACAATGAGAAAAGATGAGAAAACGTACACTATGTTGACACAAATGTGCCTTCCCTTCTAGAACAGACATCTCCTGAAAGCTTTTCAGTTAAACTTCCCTCCGGTTCACCACCATTAAGCACAAAAAAGTCTCCAAAGCAGCAAATTCAATATCTCAGAAGAAACAAACAAAACCCAAAGAATTGTTGCTTTAAAATATATTAAGTCCACCTGTGGTCAATAAAAATATTCTTGAGGGGGGAGGGCAGGAAAAGCCCCTATGAGTCAATTGTCAACAGTGACTGTACCTTTACAGCTAGCTATTACCCACTTAAACTCCCTCTAAAATTTGCTAGCCTCTTGATTTCTGAAGTGGCACTCAGTGCCTCAGTCAAGCTGCCGGCTCAGCTCCTGACCTTCCCACTAATGGCTGTTATTTGTGGGAGGCTTAAGGACACTGTCAATAGCAAGCTTCCTCCTCGCTCTTCTCAGGCTCTGTTGTATCGCTTTGCGTGTTCTCTCTCGCCTCTTGCTCTCCAGGTCTCTGCTCCCCCTCCTTTATTTCTCTCTCCTTCACTCCCTCTTCCTCTTTCAGCACCTCCATTCTTTCATTCTGCAATCCTCTTAGTTCTCAGGTATCCTCCCTTCCCCCCTACATACACACACACACACACACACACACACACACACATAAAGACACATCAACAACAACACAAAAATCAACTGGCATGCAGCAGCAAGCACCTGCAGTAATAGACTCTTTTATTAAAACTGTTATTCTGCAAGACTTGAAATTCCCTGTGGACCGGGCCATGTCAAAGCCGATATAATTAACTAGAGGCTCAGCAACGGATCAATTACCAGACAAGCAAGTGATAGTGAAATCAATGAAAGATCATCAGCCACATTATCAGTGTTGCAACTCATTAGGGCAAAACTGAGAAATGTGCTCAAAGCGAGCCCAAGCAAGGTGGCATTACAAAACAAAGGGCTAATTTGGAGACCCTGCTGTGAACAATCTGTAACAGAATTAGCCTTTTTTCCCCCCTAAACTGCACAGCTCCGTAACTAAATGTGACAGACTGAGAGAAGCAGTTTATTAAGACACCAACCCCAAGTTTATTTAGTTCATAAACTCTCTCCTAGAAAATCAATACAGTCTGTACAGGGTTATTAGGCTGACTAGCTAATACATCCAAATCTGGTCTGTCCAGCTAGCACTCTTTTGATAAAATGCTACCCTGTGTAGGCAAAGTGAACTCTTTCAGATGTCAAGGCTTGAAGTTGCCCTAGATTAAACAAGTCTGCAACATAACTTGTACCTGTATGTTACTGCCAAAACACAAGATCCTGAAGAAACAGGGTATGCTTTTAAATATTTTCAACAAATCTTATGGTACTACACCTGCTACAAAGATTTCATAAAACAGTTATTTTCACAAGTGTATAAGTCGACTTTACAAAGAGGTAAAGCTTTAAGAGAACTGACTCAAGATTTAATAATAGATGAATTAGCAAACTAAAACAGCAGCATGAGGATATACATGTGCTCTGCAGATCTGAAATTTTAACTTTCACTTAAAATCATTTTCAAAGTACAAATTTGACCCCACTAGAAAGTCCCAAAATCATGATCTGAATTTGCCATTCACTTCCACATGAAAACATAGCACAGGCATGATCTTATCATTTTTAAGAACACAGGTGCAAAAACTATATACCTGAAAGGCAAAGATGACTTGTGAATTCTGGCTTTTCCAGATGAGTGACTGTCTGGAATAATTTGCATTAAAGTTATTTAACACTAGATGGGTGGTAGTAATCATGACTTCTATAGTAATTGCTTTTTTGTTGTTGTCCTGATTCAAGTTAAAGAATCACAAACACTAAAAGCCGTATTGTTTTCCCACATTACTGATAGTGATATGGACCAAAGAAATTAAATATTACATCAACTAAGTCTAAATGGCACACAACTTATTAGAAACTTCATGGGACTCTGAATATCTTATCACAGCCCATAATAGAAATACACGTGTACAAAGAAAGAAACTCAATGCAGTTTACAACATTAATATAAATTGTAAGTTTGAAGGGAGACTTTCAGAAATTATGTATGTGTATGTAGTTTTAACACTTAAAATAACCCAAGAAAAGGATTATACTATTACCATAATGTCAGTATATTGACTCCAAAATACGAAATCTTAAACTTCAAAGGAAAATCTTGGGACTTTTGCAGGATTTTAATAGCCCCATGACTTTGAGGTTGTTGCAAGTAATTTCCCCATCTATTTTTTGGCCTAGTACAACGTTATTAAAAAGCATTTCATAGTGTGTTTTTTTTTGCAGTAACATGTAAGAAATTTTAATATATATATATATATATATATATATATATATATATATACATATATATATATATTCTAGTCAGATACCAATATTCTAAACCTATGTTAGAGAGTTCAAAGTTCAATGTTTTGGACAGTAATTAAAAGTTGTAATTATAGAGACATTTTACTTTTAAAAAAACCTTTTTGTATATGAGTACATACTGTGCATGTACCCTCAATGAGATCCAATTAGTTGCAAAGAATTTGCATTTCAGTTAGTGTGGGATAACAAGACTATGGGGAGGCACAATGCAATTCCACCAGCAGAGTAAGAAAGTGTGTTCTTTCTTGTTAGCTCTGTAAGCAATAATTCCCACAACTGACTGTTTAAAATGTTACTGATCTTTTCAATATTTGGGAATTGAGATAGGTTTAGTTTTTTCCCTCCATTAAGAAGAATACATGCTGCAAATATCAGCCACAGTAAATACCTGAAGAAACAAATAAGCAAAGATTTTTACATTATATGCATGTTTGAGGTGTAGGTTTTATTGGGGAATAATATTGCATACTTTTTATTTTATCCTAAATATTTAATAAAAATCCTTTAAGTGCATTGTTTTCTTTTAAAAGTTTCATAACTAGGGGAAAGGAAAGCCTCACTGAGAGAGTTCAATGTAAATACTTATGGTTTTAAGATAAAGGCATGCATTTAGCATACTGGGAAAGAACTTGGGAATTTCTTTTTTATTTCCTAGCTGTTTCAAATAATGCAAGATCCTAAGCAAGTATCATATAAACATGTGATGTATACACACAATTTGGCAATCATCTTTAAGACTTCAACTGGTTCAAGAAACGATACCTACAATTCCCTGTGTTCAGTTCAGCAGCTATTAACAGATTCTGTAATCTGTAATGACAGTAAACTGGCCTTTGCTCTTCTTTTATTCACTATTCATTTTCAAGGCCTGGTTAAGTACAGAGCTGGGTTAAAGATCAGTGGTTTTTCATGTGACACATGCTGGTATTCATCTAATGGCTTGTCAAGACAAAACTGTCCCTGTTCTTGCCAAAATAATAAAAGTGACGCTCTACATCACATGACAATCAGCACTTCTTATAGCAAAACAACTCCAGTTTATGTAAGTCACTCATTTTATATAAAAAATTGTTTTGATAACTATCCAATCTTATAACTACCATTTAAAAAAAAAATAACTACCATTTTAGAAGTTGATTTTTTTTGTATGTTGAACTTTATCTCTACAGCAACATTTAAACTGTTTCCAATCAAATAATACTTTGTTGGGTAAACATAATTCTAAAGCCAAAGGCTTAAGGTATATAACTTAATGTATGGAAATTATACAAAAGAGTAGCAGAGGTGGAGGCAACCAGTTGAGAAAATAACATTTTTCTTCAGAATAAAGTATGGAACTTTCTCTGTAACATCTGTTGGGGCTGTGTAAAATGTTAACAGATGTCTTAAGTTGTTGTTTTTTTTTGTTTTAAAGAAAAAAATTTAAAATAGAAACCTTATCTGAAAATGTAATACACACAAATTTTCATATCCTTAGAAAAATTTTGCAGCAACACTTCTTTCCTGGTGAAAGTCACCCATTCCTACTTTATAATGTACAAATTTTCAGGGGGGGTGGTAACACCCAGTGGCATGAAAGATCAGCAATGCTCCAAGTGGACACACTCAAACCCAGGGCTCCCATATGCAAATAAAGCGGCCATTTTCAGCCCTCACAATCATTTCTTTTGCCCTAACGTTTCATTTTCTATGTGAAATTAAGGGGAAATATTTTGACTCACTTTATAAAGACAAAAAATAAAAGTAAAGCTAAAAATAATTTCAACTAAAGTTTAATTATATTATAAACTTAAAAAAGTTCTGGACTTGCATCTATAATTTAATTGGAGAGTGAGAAAGTTCACCTCCTCCAAAAAATATGCAAAAAGTTGCAGTATTACTCCTTTGTGCCAATATTTTTGTATGGGAAAGGAGGAGGAAATATTTGAAGCCAGAGAGATAGTACAGTGGTAGGGCATTTGCCTTGCATGTAGCCAATCCAGGACAATCGATCCTGGGATCGATCCCTGGCATCCAATTTGGTCCCCTGAGCCTGCCAGGAGCGATTTCTGAGCGCAGAGCCAGGAATAATCCCTGAGTGCCGTCGGGTGTGGCCCAAAAACCAAAAAAAGAAAAAAATATTGGACAGTAATTAAGAGTTCTCCACACATTACAGAGTCTCATCTCAACAATTACAAAGCATCATTAACATGTATCTCTCTTTACTCTCCATTGATTCCTAATTTCTTGCCACCCGTCTTTTTGAGGGTGAAATAACACAGATGTGTCCCACAACTGTGAAGTTTGAGGAACATGAAGAAAATGTACAAGTTAGATTCACTGCATCCTTGAAAATAAATTTAAAAAAATACTATTTAGCTGTCAATCTCGTTCGTATTCTCATTTATTGCATGTCCTGGCTAAACCTGAACATAGCAGCAGCCTTTAATCCAGATTAAAGAGCAGATACATATAACAACTACTGAGGTTAACTAGTGTCCACTTATATATACATGAAGTTAGTTAAGTACCTGTGTTCTTCTGTGAACCTTTCTCTTTGGAAACATCTATTTTATTGCTTATTTTCTAACTCCTTGAGATATAAATTTATATTAACAACTCAGAGATTAATTAATTCAAACATATACTTAAAGAGATTCAAACAGAAAATAAAAACACTGTGCTGTCCTCTGAGTTGAGTCTGAATCTCTCTCCATTGTATGAGAGTCTGTGTTAAATGTTACTTCATGTTTCCAACTACAACTTCTCCAGATGGCTCTGGCAGTCTGGGCTGGGCATTTCAACACATAGAAACCTCAGCCAGAATAGCCTGAAGAGTTTAGGGACAAGATCATGGTCTAAACTGTTACTAAGACATGCAGGTATACTTTTGGCTTTGGTTAGTTTTTAACCAAAGCATTTTCAGTACTAAAAACTCTGGTGTTTACTCTCAGAAATACCACATTAGAGTATTTACCTCAAAAAATAACTGTACAGAGAAATACAAAATCACAACACTGAGGGAGACAGGTAGTTTGTAAAATAGTGCTCCTAGAAAGGCTTTGGATCTGACATACATTCAAATCATTTTGAAAAGAAGCACAAACATCCTTTAAGTAAGTACTATTTATAAGTAATAAGTAATAATAATTAATACTATTTCTTAAGTAATAAGTAATAAAGTTATATTTATAATTAAGTAATAGGTTTCAACTATTTATAGCAAAAGGGAGAAACCACTCTGGTTGACAATGTCCCCTATATCAACTGGAACAATAAATGTGATACAACATATACTGAAAGCTCAACCAAAAGCTCTATTTCAAAGGAACACACTAAGGACATATCAAGTGTCATAATGCCTTGAAACAAATAAAAATTTTAAATAAAGATATATAGGCAGGGTCTATTAGATGGGATAATTTATAAAATATAAGAAAAATTATTGGAATCAAAATACCTGCAGATGCACAAGCACAAATATCAAGCCACATACACAATAAAAATACAAGAGTGGACCAGAGACTGCGCATATTCTATTTTTTTTTTGGGGGGGGGTCACACCCAGCAGCACTTAGGGGCTACTCCTGGCTCTCTGCTCAGAAATTACTCCTGGCAGGGAGACCATATGGGAAGTAGGAATTTGAACTACTGTCCTTCTGCATGCAAGGCAAATGCCCTGCTGCTGTGCTATCTCTCCGGCAGACTGTGCATATTCTAAGGTGCTTGTAAGATGCTTGTCACTCATGTGGCCAACCAAGTTCAACCCCTGAAGAGTCTCCCAGAAACCCACCAAGAATGAAACCTAAAGGGTCATTCTCCAAGACAAGTAAATAATTAGTCCTGATACTCTCTAGGTGTGACTCAAAAGCAAAAAAGTACCGTATTTTCTGGCGTATAAGACGACCCCCCAATTTTGCAGTTAAAACACAGGTTTAGGCCTATAGTCGCTGTATCAGACAGAACATTCCTGTGCTGCAACTGTATGTACCACAGTGAGCCAATCACAACAAGCAAAGGTTCAGAGGTTATACTGTAATAGACTTCCTCTCTGACTCTGGCCAATCTGAGCAGGCTTTTTACAGTGTACATTCGGGTCCAGAACATTGTCTAATTTGCATGCATAAAAAGCCTGCTTGGATTGGCTGAGTTAGAGAGGTGGTCCGAGGAGTTTTGCAGTGATTGATGCAGGATCGAGTTGGAAAATTCATTTTGTGGCAATATTCAGACAATTTTCGTTTAGCAGCATATTAAAACATTTTTCAGGACATACTCGGCGTATAAGATGACCCCCGATTTTCGGTTGACTTTTTTTTTGTTTCAAAAATCGTCTTATACGCCGGAAAATACGGTAAATAAAAACAGAAAAAGTGGGCCTGGAGTGATAGCACAGCGGCATTTGCCTTGCAAGCAGCCGATCCAGGACCAAAGGTGGTTGGTTCAAATCCCGGTGTCCCATATGGTCCCCATTGCCTGCCAGGAGCTATTTCTGAGCAGATAGCCAGGAGTAACCCCTGAGCACCGTCAGGTGTGGCCCAAAAAACAAAAAAACAAAACAAAAAACAAAAACAGAAAAAGTAATTTTATTTATCTTCTCTCATGTAAAAACAATGTAATATCATCATTCTTCCATAAACTTAAAGTCAAAGACTTATGAAAGTATCCTTTAGAATAAGAGAACCAGTAATAAGGTTAAATAAGTAACCAAACAACAGGGACTGTTTGATAGTACACTAGGCTGGGGACATACTTGCATGTGGCGGACCAGGTTCAATCCCCAATTCCTCATATAGTACCCCAGGTATGATGCTTGCTTTTCACGCATCCAACCTCACATCAATCCTCAGTACCACATAAAGTTTCCCGAGCACCACCCAGGGTAGTACCTAAGCATTTTCCTGCAAAACATGCATGCATGCATACATACATACATACATACATACATACATACATACATACATACACACTAAAAACCTTTATGCTAAGTCACCTAGTCACCTATGTGCTTTGAATAAAGGAGAGGGTAGAAGAATGTAATCTCACTAACAGACATAGGAGAAACATAGGAAAGCTAAGCTATACTGTAGACTGTGTGATTCCTATGTCCAAAGTCACTCTAACCCTCCACACAATTAGTGAGGGATGCATTAGCATCATTGAGCACTCTGTTTCAGAATCTCTGTGGAGAACAGGAAAATAAAGAGTTCCATCACCTGGCTCATATCAGCAACCACAGAACAGTCACTCCAGGGACCTGGACAAAGGCATGCATCTGCTGCTCTGGCAGCCCCTACAGTCTACCTTCCTAACAGAGTCTATCTGTGAGGACCACTGTCTAAGTGACCTGTCACAGAGCTTTATAAAGCAGCATTAATACTGTGGGCCAAAATGAGATTGATCTTTGAGCTTCATGGTCTCCTGTTGTCAATGGTGCATTATAAAACCAATACTAAATACTTTATAAACAGGTCTCTCCCTACAGTGTATTAGAAAAACAGTGCATATTTCATGCCCCATAGTTAGGTAGCCACATATCCATCAGACTAATAAATTATTTATTAGATGCTCAGAAGTGCAATAAGAGTCAATAAACTCACTTCTGATGTATAAGCTACTATTTCACTGGAAATTTTACCTGAATGAGAAACTAGAACACTAACTGAATGGGGGTTGAAGATATCCCAACTTTCTCAGTGTACTCTAAGTAGGAAAGGCTTCAAAGTAGAAAGGGACAATTTCTGTGCCTTAATGAAGTCCTGGTCACTGAATTCAAACAAGAAAATTAAATAAAGCACTAACAATCTAATTCTAGTTTCCTTTCACTTCAATATAGTTTCTCTAGTCCCACCACTATGAAGGTAAATCATGAAAATAAAAATTGTTAAAGGTCTAGGAAAGTAATTAAGTTGCAGCACATGTTTTACAGGGAAGGGGCATGAATTCAATTCCATGCATGGCACAGACTCCCCAAAACCTTCAGAAGCAACACCTGAGACTACTGATTAGCCGTTGAGCACTAGCACATGTGACCTCCCATTGTGAACTCCCCACCAAATACAACTGATGAAAAAATTCCAACACACTATGAATCAAATCAGATGATAGCAACCACAAAATGTTTACACCTGAAATTTCCAAGAAACTATACAATGGGAGTTCAATGTATAAGCTTTCTGCTATATACACAATAAAAAATATCATATTTATAAATACATGATTTAGAGTGTTCCCAAATTTATTTGGCTTAGCACCTACTTTTCAGGGAAAAAAAATCACTTAGTTTCCCCTGAAAAGTACCTTCTTTAAGTGACCCAAGATAAGTCAATCTTCCCAACTGCACCCAAAGCTATTGATGGTCATCACTTCACTTCCACATCCACTCCCATTACAAATGGTCCCAGAAGGAGAAACAGTATTTCCCACTGTAAGTAACACTTACTTAGAGAAGTGTTTTTTTTCTTCCTATTTCTTGATGAAGGTCAATTATAAAGCCTGAAGATATAGGACCTGCTGCCTATATATATACCATCAAATAATGCTGGTTTCAGCCTTCAGAAAAATGATCTCCTGTTCAAAATGTGTTCCAGTCATCCAAGAAAGAATTACTTCAGTTAAGAATGATTTCCCCAACTATCAAAGGCGTGGACCTTTGTGTAGTATTGTGGATGCCATGGTTTTACATATTGGCCACATTAATACTGGAGAGCAAGCATCTGTAACCCACAGCTGAGTATGCTCCAGCCCCAAAGCACCCGCAAAGCTAATGCCAATGCAAACCACTCTTCCCATCCCACATCTGAACCACACTGGTTTCCTCCAGGAGCCAGAGGCTGAGATACAGTTCTGAAAATGAAAGTTCTGGGTTCCCTCCCTTTACATTACAGACACAGTGTTAAGAAGAACAAGTGCCAGAGGATCTGGCTCTTTTTTCCTCTCTCATACTGTATCAACTGAATAAACCATAAAAAGACTTGTGATGTCTAATGGTATTCCAAAATCTCCCAGAGGAAAAGACTAAACTGATAAATACACAAATTTTTTACTCCTTTTCCATTTTTCTTCTTAGTTTTTAGTTTTACCCCTAAAGGCTATAGAACTTTGAAAATAATATTGTTAGTAAAAAATAGAGAAGAAACAATGAAACTAAACTGGAAATAAAGAAAACACAAGGGCAAAGAGTGATTTCACATCATCGTCTCAAAGAGGTCTCCACAAATCCCAGAAATAACAAGAGTTGGTATAAAACTATAAAAAACAAGGCTAGTTTTTTTGTACTACTTTTGCTACTACAACCACTATAGCTAAGAAGATTATTCATATTAATGAGCTTGGTATGTAGACAAACTATAAAAGACACAGTCTCTGACCTCAAGTACTTATCTCTGTCTTTGGGGATTTACTCCTCCTGCTAGATTTACTTTCATTCTTCATACCCCAGCCCAGAGGAAGTGATCATCACTCAGGACTTGGAGCATTTCCATGGGTGGGGTTTAAAAACGAAAAGAGAAAAGAGGGAACTTTTGGCATTGGACTATGATGATGCTGGCCCTGTAGCTCAGGATGTCTAGTCTGTGACAAAGAGAAATTTAAACTCATTGTGAATTTTTTGCCTTGGTTGTCTCAAGTTTTATTAGAAGAATCTTATAAAGTCTAAAAACCTAATAGTATTCCAGTGCTTTATCACACATATAACCCCCCATATAGTCATCTTTATTATTTGAGTGCTTAAAGCATATTAATGAGATAAATACACATGGACTCAGAATTTTCCTGATGTCTAGGCACCAAAAACCCACATTCAGATGAAGCTGTTATCTGTGAAATTTCTGACTAATCATGCAATCTCAGTATATTACTTAGCATTTCCAAGTATCAAACTTATTATTAAGAATACTTGTTCATATAATATAAAGGTAGTATATATTAATTAATCCAAAAAGTTTAGCTGACTCCCAGCACATAAGTACTCATGAAGTACTAGTTGTTTCATATGAACATATATTCATTTAAATATAGACATATATTTCAGACAAGTCCAAGGTTTCAACTTCAGGCCAAGGTATGTTTGCTTGGCTCCTTGAGGATGCATGTTCATGTTCAATCAGTGATTAATATGTAAAAGATTTTTAAATATAAAATTTTAACTGAAAAAATTTTCAAATCTTATAACATGTGAGAAGTAACAGAGGGTAGCTGTATGGAACCTAATGACATTATGTCAGAATGCTAAATTCTTCTATGACCATAATCCCCCCCCCCCATGTACAGAAGCTATTCTTTTTTTTGTTTTGTTTTGTTTTGTTTTTGGGCCACACCCTGTGACGCTCAGGGGTTACTCCTGGCTATGCGCTCAGAAGTTGCTCCTGGCTTCTTGGGGGACCATATGGGACGCCGGGGGATCGAACCGCGGTCCGTCCTAGGCTAGCGCAGGCAAGGCAGGCACCTTACCTCCAGCGCCACCGCCCGGCCCCAAGAAGCTATTCTTTTATAATATATATTCAGGATAGCACAACCTCTACCATCTTTTGTATTATGCCCTACCTGTATCTTTCAATTCCATCACAAGAGTCACAACAGAGCTATTTGATTTTCCAAAAACCTTTAATAATGTGTCACTTCTCTTTACTCTGGCATACAGACAGAAGCAATTCACTTGGACATAAATAAAAGTATAAGTTCAATAAAATATCAAATACCAAAATTATCTTCTATTATATCTACTTCATGAAAATGATTACAATGCCATATGCTCCTTTTTACATACGGCTAAAGCAAATACTGTTAAAAATATGTGAATGTATGAGAAATGAAGCGGACTGTCACTTAGTGGAGTCTCTGCTGTACTTATAGATATGAGCTTGTGACAATTATCTCACCAACAATGGGTCCCAAACTTATTTAATTTCTTGTGTGTGTATGTGTGTGTGTTTATTTAGAGCCTCAAATCCATAGCATCATACATTAAGAAATTATGTCCTCTTCCACACAGTTCTCTCCCAGGTCCTCAACCCCCAAAAGTTTGTTTGCATTTATGGAGACTTTTCTTAAAAGGAAAATTATACTGAGTTAATAGAAGAGGCACAAAGCATATACCACTTAGCTTCAAAGTCTGAGAATATATAAAAAAAATTTTTTTTTTGTTTTTTGGAGACCACACCCAGCTGCCCTCAGAGGTTACTCCTGGCTCTGAGCTCAGAAATCGTTCCTGGCTCAGGGGATCATATGGGATGCTGGGAATCGAACCCTGGGTCAGTGTGTGCAAGGCAAATGCCCTACCCAGCCCAAATACAAAAACTTCTGAGGTACAACCAAAAATGCTTAGAAAACTAGTCTATGCCAACTGCTTTACTACACAAACAATAAAGTGGAGATTGAGTGGAGATAAAGTGGAGATGCTTGAATGTAGCCAGTCCCTGTGAATCACTGGCAACACATGTGGCCTGCTAAGCATCACAAGAAGTAATCAGAGCATAGAGGCAGGAGAAAACTCTGAGCACCACCTAGTATGGCCACAGTCTCCAAAAAAGTTTGTGGCAGATCCTGAACAAAAAATTTTGTTCCAGACACTTTGTAAAACAAGAAATGCAAATGGCTAAAAGGCACATAAAAACATGCTCAACATTACTAATCGTCAGGGAGATGCAAATCAAAACTACTATGAGGTACCACCTCACGTCACTGAGATTGGCACACATCACAAAGAAGGAAAACAAGCAGTGCTGGCAGGGATGTGGAGAGAAAGGAACTCTTCTTCACTGCTGGTGGGAATGCCGTCTAGTCCAACCTTTATGGAAAGCAATATGGAGATTCCTCCACAAACTGGAAATTGAGCTCCTATACGATCCAGCTATACCACTCCTAGGAATATACCCGAGGAACACAAAAATACAATACAAAAATCCCTTCCTCACACCTATATTCATTGCAGCACTATTTACAATAGCCATACTCTGGAAACAACCAAGATGCCCTTCAACAGATGAGTGGCTAAAGAAACTGTGGTACATATACACAATGGAATACTATGCAGTCGTCAGGAGAGATGAAGTCATGAAATTTTCCTATACATGGATGTACATGGAATCTATTATGCTGAGTGAAGTCAGAGGGAGAGAGAAAAATGCAGAATGGTTTCACTCATATATGGTTTTTTAAAAATGAAAGACATTTTTAACAGTATCTCAGAGACAATAGAGATGAGGGCTGGTAGGTGCAGCTCATGACATGAAGCTCACCACATAGAGTGATGAGTGCAGTTAGAGAAATAACTACACTGAAAACTATCCTATCAATGTGAATGAATGAGGGAAGTAGAAAGCCTGTCTTGAGTACAGGTGAGGGTAGCGTGGGGAGGAGGGAGATCTGGGAAATTGGTGGTGGGAATGTAGCACTGGTGAAGGGGGGGTGTACTTTTCATGACTGTAATCATACAACTATAATCATATTTGTAATCATGGTGTTTAAATAAAGATAATTTAAACAAAAAAAAGAAAAATTTTTGTTCCTTACTTGAATTTTCCAGATCGCTTTTCCATCAAAGCTAAAAGAAGTGAACTAAAGAATTAAAAATCCAAGCTAGATCTGTTACTTTTTTTATGTAGAAAGAAGTATTAAGGGGGCTGGAGAGATAGCATGGAGGTAAAGCGTTTGCCTTTCATGCAAGAGGTCATCGGTTCGAATCCCAGCATCCCATATGGTCCCCTGTGCCTGCCAGGAGCAATTTCTGAGCATGGAGCCAGGAGTAACCCCTGAGCACTGCCGGGTGTGACCCAAAAACCACAAAAAAAAAAAAAAAAAAAAAAAAAAAAAAAAAAAGAAAGAAGTATTAAGTTTCTAAAATTTTACATGCTATCCAACTTCATAATAGTAACCTCAAATTGTACATCAAGAAGACATGTACATGAAAACAATGAGCAAATGCTTCAAAAATCAGAGTTCTACTACTGTTCTAATATTGTTTTAATCACTTACAAGCCTATCATTGATTGGTATTCTGTCATTTAGTAAAGATGAATATCATCACATGGTAAATAGGATCATATATATGTGCCTCTTATTTCCACATAGAAGTTTGGCAATTTTGGTAAAGAATACACCCCAAACCCAAATATTCTATTACTGAAAAACATAACCAATGCAAATGTCTGAAGTGTTGACTGTGTACAAGATATTGTGTAAAGTTTTATAAACAATACAGTTACAATAAAATTTCAACAACCAAACAAACTAGAAAGGGGCCATTGCTATAGCACAGCAGATAGATATTGAATGAAGACTACTGGGCTCAATCCAGCAACCCATATGGTCCCCCAAGCCTGCCAGTGCTAATTTCTGAGCACAGAGACAAGAGTAACCCCTGAGCACTAACAAGCGTAATCCATACCCCTCCCCAAATACAAATAACCTAAAAAATTAATAATTATGTATTTCTAGGCAAAGAACCTGGAGGATGTTACTGTAGATTTACTGATCACCAGTCTATGGCACATAATATGGAACATAAATTTTTTTCCATTGGTTCTTTGTAAGTCCCATGAACTGTGTTATAATTCTGATTTTATTAGTAAGGAAACTGAATCTCAGAGTTAAGTCATTTATTAGGTGTCAAAGTAGACATTCAAGACCAAATTTATGTAATTTCAAAATATGTGCTCAGCACAATAGTCCAAATCCTATCATATCAAATCCCAAATTCCTATCATATCAAACAAGAATTTTCTCAAAAGGAGTTGCACATTTATCCTGTTTTTAAGCAGGATATATTCCATTCATAACAAATAAAAATTTTCTTTTTTACACATTGAGTTAATGTGTTTCCACATAAGTTAGTGTATAGTCAGATCTTTATGTGCTTTTTTAAAGGATTGGAGGGGGTGCTCAGCTCCAAGAACCTCTTGGAATGATTTCTAAAATTCTATCATTTGGACAAGTCAGAGATAACATAGGAAGTATAGCATTTGCCTTTCATGCAAATGGATGGATCCTTGGCATATAGTGTATGATTCCCTGAGCTTTACCATGAGCAAAGAGCTAAAGTTCCTAGACACCATCAAAATCACTCCAAACCCCAAAATAATTAAACTAAACTAATAAAATTTTACCAATGAATCATTTTGTGGCTAATTATAACTACTACTTATACCTGCAGTACCTCTCATATTCTTTACAATTCTAGATTTTATTTTGCTATGAGGCTTACCACACACAAATATTAAGCAATAGTTAAGATGAAGAATTTTCAAAAGCTCTAGGTATTGATAAGGAATATTTCCAAATAATTAATAAGCAAGAAACAAAAGAGTAATAAAGTATATCATTTTATAAAAGGGAAAAATTGGGTAAAAATTGGTTGAAGCTATGTTTTGAAACACCTTTACAAACCTGGTAAACAGGGGCCAGAGTGGTCATGAAGCGGTAGGGCGTTTGCCTAGCACAAGCTAACCTAGGACAGACCACAGTTCGATCCCCCGGCGTCGCATATGGTCCCCCAAGCCAGGAGCAATTTCTAAGTGCATAGTCAGGAGTAGCCCAAAAATAAAACAAAACAAACAAACAAAAAGAACCTGGTAAATAGCAACTATCAATTGAGGTAGTAAGGAACACATATTTTACCTACAAATATTTTATAAGTTTTTACCAAGAACTGAAGAATTAGAACAGTGGGTAAGGCACTTGATTTGCAGTCAGCCAATCTATATTCAATCCCTGGCACCCCATCTAATCTCCTGAGTCCACCAGGAGTGATTCCCTGAGCACAGATCCAGGATTAAGCCCTAAAAAAAGCCTGATGTGACCCAAACACAAAACAAAAAAAAATTTTTTTTCTGTTTTTGGGTTATACCCAGCAATACTCAGGGATTACTCCTGGCTCTATGCTCAGAAATCACTCCTGGTAGGCTCAGGAGACCATATGGGATGCCGGGATTTGAACCACTGACCTTCTGCATGTAAGGCAAACACCTTACATCCATGCTATCTCCCTGGTCCTTTTTATTTTATTTTCTAATACAACAATACATAATGATGATCCTGAAAAAGTTTTAGAGTCTTCAGCTCTAAGCAATATATGGAAGATAATTATCTTGAAGTTCAAAATCCAAGTTTGAATAGAGGGATATGGACTAAATTTCTTAGGTTACGATTTTTCTTATGTAGTGGCCAGAGAGATAGCACAGCAGAAGGGCATTTGCCTTGCAACAGCTGATCCAGGATAGACTGTGTTTCAAATCCCAGCATCCCATATGGTCTCCCGTGCTTGTCAGGCACGATTTCTGAGCGAAGAGCCAGGAGTAGCCCCTTAGCACCACTGGGTGTGACCCAAAACCAAAAAAAGAAAAGAAAAGAAAAAGATTTTCTTAGGTATATAAAGATGTCAGAGTTAAGATTAGAATGGGGGGTGGGGGTGGGGGTGGGCGTGATGAGATAGTACAAAAAATAGGGTGCTTGAAAACAGCTAACTCAAGTTCAGTCCCTAGCATATACTCCTCCTAAGCACCACCTGAAGTAATTCTTGAGTACAGAGCCAGGAGTAAATGTTGAACATCACTGAGTAGCCCCAAAAGCAAAGGATTTGTGAGGCCTGAGCTATAGTACAGAGGGCAACATATTTGCTTTACACACAGCCAACATAGGTTCAAATCACCCATTGCCATATATGGTGTCACAGTCCTGACAAGAAATGCCTCTGAGTACAGAAACATGACTGTACGTTCTGAGTACTAGCAGGTGTAGTGCCTCAGTTACAACAACAAAGAATAAAAAGTGAATACGCAGGCTGAGAGTAAGTATTAATGTTGAGACTGTTAAGTTTCTAAAGAGAAAAAAATAGAAGAATTTATATTTTATCTAGAAACATTGTGCAAAATCAGAACAGAGATATCTAATGTAAATTATTCAATTAGAATATTTGTATTATATTCAGGCATTCATCTAGAATGTATAAGCTATGAGGAAGAATTTTGGCATTTTCTGTCTATATCACCACATACATTCCAAAATTCCACACTTATATAAGAGATAAATGAAAAGGGTGCCAACCACAGAATACTATGACAATATACAAGTGAAGAGAAATAAATATTTAGATTTGTTCTATTTTGTTATGCGAAGAATCTGCAATAATGTTTTGTTGTTATTTTGTTTTTTGGGGGCCATGCCCAGTGACATTCAGGGGTTACTCAAGGCTATGCTCTCAGAAATCGCTCCTGGCTTGGGGGAACATATGTGATGCTGGGGGATCAAACTGTGGTCCATCCTAGGTCAGACGCATGCAAGGCAAATGCCCTAACGCTGTGCCACTGCTCTGGCCTCTGCAATAATTCATTTTTAAATAAATTTTAGCTTTCAGGAAATGGAGTCAAAGATATTAAAAGATTTCCAGTTGGGAAAGATGATGGAGGAATACTCTATTAAAACTTCTATGTATCTGTTAAAAAGAATTTGGTTTATTTATATCAATGTGGTAGAGCTAAAATAATTATACTTAAAATATTCTCTGAAGAGATATCTAAATATTGAAATTATTTATCCTCATTTCGCCACCATTAACTAATATCTCAGGCAACAGTACATGGCTTCAATAGTGACCTTTCAGTTTATCAACTATTTCATCATATAGTATCTACTATTCTCTCTCCCTTTAAAGAAGTATTACATATATATGTTGAATACTGATATAATAAACAATGAAAACTTAAATGGAACTTGAGTGTGTTATGTTAAGAGATATATGTTGAAGAAAGAAGACCAAGAGCTGAATGGTCTTACTACTATGAAGAAACAGAAGTAAAGGAATGAATGGACAGTATCCTATAAAAACAACATTCTCTCAACAACAGAACTAAGATTATCTGGGCTCAGAAATTGTTGGGGGAGTATAAGTGACCTGAAGTCATGGTGATGGAGAGTTAGGGACATTTTTGTTTTCTGGTTTTTTTTTTTTTTTTTTTTTTTTTTGGTTTTTGGGACACACCCGGTGGTGCTCAGGGGTTACTCCTGGCTGTCTGCTCAGAAATAGCTCCTGGCAGGCACGGGGGACCATATGGGACACCGGGATTCGAACCAACCACCTTTGGTCCTGGTTCGGCTGCTTGCAACGCAAACGCCACTGTGCTATCTCTCCAGGCCCGTAGGGACATTTTTATGGTAATAGTGATGTAGTTACTTTGAAAGTCAAAAGCATTACTATTGTAAGCCACGCCCCTTGAATAATTCACATTTTAAAAAGAATATAGAGGCATAATATTTAATTTTTTATGTACTATATGAGAAGCTTAATGGTAATCATAAAAAAGTAAAAGCATGGAGGTAAGGCAATTTCCCTTGCACGCAGGAGGACAGTGGTTCGAATCCTGGAATCCCCTAGGTCCCCCGAGCCTGCCAGGATTGATTTCTGAGCATAGAGCCAGGAGTAACCCCTGAGCACTGCCGGGTGTGACCCCAAAACAAACAAAAAAAAAAAGTAAAAGTAGTGCTTTTTTTTTTGTTAGTTTTATGTCACACCACATACATCTCAGGACTTACTCCTGGATCTGTGCTCAGAAATTACTCCCGGCAGGCTAGGGAAACCATATGGGATGCCAACCAAGGATTGAACCTGGGTCAGCCGTGTGCAAGGCAAATACCCTACCCACTGTGCTATTGCTCTGACTCCACAGTAGTACTTTTTTACTGGCTTATCCCATTATAGTAAGTCCTAAGCAATAGAGGGGATCTTAAGTTGAAAAATCTGGAAAATTTTTAAAACTTTCATGAGAAATAATTTTTATATGTTTAATAGTTATGGCAGATATTCTGGCAGATGTTCTTTTTCATATGTAGTGTATAGCAGGTGACTATATATATATATACATATATATATATACATATATATATATACATACACACATTATATACCATAATTTCTTTATCCATTCCTCTCTGAGTATCTGGGTTGTTTTCAGAACTTGGCTATTGCAAATAGGACCACAACAAACTTTAATATTTCCATTAATATTTTTAAATTAATGTCTTGTGTTCTTGGTATAATACCATAAAGTAGAATTGCTGGATCATATGGGAGTTTTATTTTTTAGTATATTTTTTATTTAAACATCTTGATTACAAATATGATTGTGATTAGGTTTCAGTCATGTAAAGAACACCCGAACAACCTCCTTCACCAGTGCAACATTCCCACCACCAATGTCCCAAATCTCCCTCCATCCCACCCCTCCCCCACCTGTACTCTAGACAGGCTTTCCAGTTCCCTCATTCATTCACATGATTATGGTAGTTCGGGGGTTTTATTTTTAATTTTGAAAATTTTTCCTATCGTTATACTCCCACTAACAATAGGGGTTCCTTTTTGGGGGGCACACCCTGTGATGCTCAGAGATTCCTTATATGCTCTCAGAAATTACTCCTGGCTTGGGGGACCATATGGGACACCGTGGGATAGCATAGTGGGCTGTCTAGCAGCATGCAAGGCAAACACCCTACCACTGCATCTTCGCTCTGGCCGGCCACAGGGGTTCCTTTTTTTTATCACATTCCTACCAGGTCTAGTTGTATCTAAACAGTCTGAGAAATAGGCCGTTTTCCCTGTTGTGAAATGATAGCTCACTGCCATGAGATTGTTTGTTTTTTTTTGCTTTGTTTTGTTGTTTTTGTAAGTTTTTTACTTTTTATTTGGGAACCATATCCTGTAGTGCTAACCAGCTACTCCCAGTTAAGTGTTGATGTTGGGAGTCTTGAAGGATCTTGAGATGGTAGAGAAAGATGTAGGGTCCCACAATCAGACAAGTATAAACGAACTTCAGCTCTTTATCTCCCTGAACCTAATTTGATTTGCTTTTCTCTGATGGAAAGCGTAAGTTTCCTTATGTTTCAACAGATTTGTATTTTTTTTTTTTTTTTTTTTTTTTGGTTTTTGGGCCACACCCGGTAACGCTCAGGGGTTACTCCTGGCTATGCGCTCAGAAGTTGCTCCTGGCTTGGGGGACCATATGGGACACCGGGGGATCGAACCGCGGTCCGTCCAAGGCTAGCGCAGGGAAGGCAGGCACCTTACCTTTAGCGCCACCGCCCGGCCCATGTTTCAACAGATTTGTATTTTTAAGGAAGTTTCTATCTCTTTTCCACAATTTTGATGGGTTATGTTGTTTGCTGAGTATCTCCCAGGCACAAAGTTTTTTTTTGGTTTTTTTTTGGGGGGGCACACCCATTTGATGCTCAGGGGTTACTCCTGGCTAAGCGCTCAGATATAGCCCCTGTCTTGGGGGGACCGAACCGAGGTCCTTCCTTGGCTAGCACTTGCAAGGCAGACACCTTACCTCTAGCACCACTTCACCGGCCCCTCCAGGTGCAAAGTTTTAATAGCTTTTTTTTTTTTTTTTTTTTTTTGGTTTTTGGGCCATACCTGGTGATGCTCAGGGGCTACTCCTGGCTATATACTCAGAAATCACTCCTAGCTTGGGAGACCATATAGGACACTGGGGGGATCGAACGAGGTCTGCCCTAGGCTACTGCAGACAAGGCAGATGCCTTACTGCTTGTGCCACCGCTCAGGCCCCTTAAACAGTCTTTATATGGCACAGGCCCCTTAACAGTCTTTATATAAGTATTAACTCAATCAAAATAATTCCTTCAACACAATTCTATATATATTTGTTTTATCTGTTTTGTTTTGTTTTGTTTTGTTTAGGGGACAACCCCAGCAATGCTCAGTAGTTACTTCTGACCTTGAACTCAGGAATCAACTCTTTACAATGCTCACGAGACCATATGAGAATCTGAGGGTATCAAACACAGGTCTGCCATGTGCAAGGCAAATGCTCTATCCACTGTACTATCACTCTGGGTCCCACCATTTATTTTTAAAAGTTATTTTCAATGTAAATAGATCATTTAAAAATTATGTTCTTAAAACCATAGACACAGCACAAAAGGTCGTAGTGTGCACTTTGCAAGCAGTAGCCTTTGGATCAATCCTTTGTACTGATGGATGGATATCCAGGAGCAATTCCAATGCACTATCTAATGTAGCATTAAAAAGATCTAGTTTTTCTGTCAAACATATAGCTCAAAGGACTAAAGACATGCTTATGTTTTGCATTTGAGCAGTACAGGAACTAAGTGCATGGGCCCTAAAGCACCACCAGAAGCAAACAATGTGCCAGTAAGTTGCCTCCTAGCACCACAAGGTGTGGCCCCCAAATAAAAGAAAATATAAACGATTTATCTTTGGGTATGTGTAGGAAGAGTGGATATTCAGTTTTAATATACTATTACTTGCGTTACTATTCAAAGACAAAATTATCTACTGTGATATTTCTCATGTGTTTAATCTTTGAGAAGTATAATTCAAGAAGATGGAGAAATAGTACAGAGGGCAAAATGTTCATCCTTTGAGGCCAGAGAGATAGCACGGTGGTAAGGTGTTTGCCTTGCAAGTGGCTGACCCAGGACCAATGGTGGTTCAAACCCTGGCACCCCATATAGTTCACCATGGCTGCCAGGAGCAATTTCTGAGCAGAGAGGCAGGAGTAATTCCTAAGCACTGCCAGGTATTGCCCAAAAACAAAACAAAATAAACAAGATTGGGGCCAGAATGGTGGCTCAAGAGGTAGGGTGTTTGCCTTGCACACATTAACCTAGGAAGAACCATGGTTCGATCCCCCAGAGTCCCATTTGGTCCCCCAAGCCAGGAGGTAACCGCTGAACGTCACTGAGCCCAAAAACAGAAACAAAACAAATTTTTCATCCTTTACATGGGTTTAATTTCCAGTGTCCCATAGAAGCCTAGACAAGATTGATTCCTATGTGCAAATCCTATAATAAATCTTGAGCATAGCTGAGAGTGGCCCAAAAACAAAAATTAAAACAAAAAATATAAGAAAAACTGGGAAACTATTCACCCTGTCACAAAAATTTAAATAACTTATACTAACATTTCATACAGTTGGCAAGTTAAGCTTTTGTTTGCATTTTATTAAATTAGTACTTGAACAAGACTTTGAAATAATTTTCTCAAATACTAGTGATTACATTTTAGATAATTCTAAACCTACAGCATGACAAGTTGAATACTTAAAATCAATTAAGTTCCACCTGAAACTTCAGATTTGGAGGAATTTAAGAATATATCTTTCTTTATAATTTAAAGCAACCAATCAATGATACAAAGGCATTTGTAGTGGGTAGCTAGTCAAATGATATGTGTTTCATGCTCTGTATTCAAAATTAGATTGACTGAAACTACAAATTAGTAATTTCATCTTAGAAAAAAAACTTTTCATCAGTTTTACAAATTAATCTGAAATCATGAATTTCATATATAGTCTCTCAAATTGCCAGATTAAAAAATATTGAAGGAATCTAAGACATCTGTGAACATTCCTTTTCTAGGTTACATACTTAATCCAAACATAAAACTGAAAAAAATCTCGGAGCCAGATCAGTGGTGCAGTGGTAGGGAGTTTGCTTTGCATGCAGCTGACCTAGGATGGACCATGTGTGGTTCAATCCCCCTGCATCCCATATGGTCCCCCAAGCATGGATCGATTTCTGAGTGCATAGCCAGGAGTAACCATTGAGCATCAACAGGTGTGCCCCCCATCCCCCAAAAAATTTCAACACTTTCTTTTTAAAGAAAAAGAAAATTACTTGCTGTATTTGTACCATAATAAACTGCAGGAGGAGTGTGTGCTGGCAACTGTGCCAAAGAAAAATTATTCCACATGGTTAATAGCCAGTAAGTTCTTTCTGAAGGGGATAAGAAAATCTGACACTTAACGCTTTCAAATGAACATAACCTACTAGATCCACTCTCTGTTACATTTCCCGATGCACATTTTAATAGTGATTAAAACATATGGAACTACACAAAGTTTAATGTCAGGACATTTCTGAGTCCCTTAATATCATTTGAACATCCCAGGTCAAATATAACATGACACTAATGGTCTGGAAGGAAAGTGGATGACCTGAAACTGTGTTTTAACAGATCTCCTAGACTCCTATTTCAATGACTATGGGACAGACACAGCAGAGTTTGAACATTAACACAAATTGTCAAGGTAAAGCTTAATCCCAAATGTGTTACCAAAAAACAACACACTTCAAAAAGATTTCAGAGTATGTTTTATTAAATTCTGAAATGCATGTCCTGGCAAATTTCTGTATAAATTTTATTTATAAATTTCACTAAAAAATGTGCCACATCTGGCAGAATAAATTACCACAATAAATCAATATTAAACAACTGTAAATCTTTGTAATGACATAATGCCTAACAAAAAAGCGAAAGTGAACATTCAGTAGAAGGAAAAGCTCTCTTCACACAGAAAAACAAATTACAAAACTTAACATGCCAACCCTAAAATATGATTCAGTAACTAAATTTGGAAATAAAAGTCAAGTAACTAGTACTTAAATCTACAATGAAGTCGTTTTTACTATTGCCATCAAAACACATTGTTTGGCCAAGGGTTATAAAGTCAGGTTTTTGACATTAACATTTCCATAGCCAAAGGGTAAGTCTTACAGACAATGCTAATACTAATATTTTTCTAGATGATAAAAGCATATCCCAAGTATCAATTAGCAAGTCCCATTTCCCCTTCTCTGTAACTTCATAAATTTCTCTAAAATAACTCATTTTCTCACTACAATCTTCTCCATTCAGAACTCCACCATTCTTACTACAAAATCAACTTTAAATATACATGTACATATGTGTAGTTATATTATTATATGAAGCAGGTGGCTAGTTACAGTAATACATTACTTTAAATAACACTTGAAATGATTCACTCCGATCATAACTGCCTTATTTCATTCTCTCAAGCCTCCATTAGTCAAAATGCATATAGTCGGTACTTCTGTTGCAACCAACAAGGTGCATTTTCCAGACAAGGTAAGTTTCAGCAAGGCAACAAGCCTTAAAATGAGGGCCTACTGCATCAATTGCTTCTTCTGCCTCTTGGGAAAGGTAAATTATTAACTGACACTTTCACAACAGTAAAATTGTCTAAGACAAACTGATTAAAACAGTTGGCCTACCAAATATTTATTTCACATTGCCAAGTTGTTAAAAAGCTTTGTATAAGACACAATTATCTACTAATTATTATAATAATTTCAATTCTCACTCACTTTTCTTTATAAAGCAAAAAAAAAAACTGGTCTGGATGCTACTTATATCTGTTTTACTTACTTGTCAAATTTCAGGTAGCAAATTGTCTCTGAATAAGAAAATTAAACTGCCTTTTTCAACTACATCTCGGTATACATGGCAAATTTGGAGAAGTTCTTACTAACTCAACAAACTTGCAAACTGACCTATTCAATAAAGGAATAAAAAAGTCTCTGTTTTAGTCTAGAGCCAAGTAATTTTGCAAATATGAATGGGATTGAATTTCCCCTCTATACTTTATTTTCCGGTATGCCTTCAAATTATATATGAAAAAAAGCCATCCTTTTTTTTTTTTAATGTGTATCAACTACTTATATTTAACATATCACTCAAAAAGGACTTGGAATACAGTTGTATATTTCCCCTCAGCAAAATATTCCTTCCTTCACCTCCACAGCAAATCCATATAAAACCAGTAGCTGCATCTCACCTCCTCTTATTTATTATCTCATGGCAAAATAAACCTTTTGCCTCAAATCAGACACATTCTAATCCAAATACATAAGCTAGCAAAAGTATATTTACTACTATTTTCTATATAATGGAAAATAAACATTTAAAAATTACATGTGGAAACAACTCAAAATATTTCCAAATAAGAGTACAGTGGGTAGGGTGCTTGCCTAGCATGTGGCTGACCTAGGTTCAATCCCTGGCACTCCATATAGTACCCTGAGCATGGGCAGGAGTAATAGCTGAGCACAGAGCTATAAAATAAGGCCTGAGCACTGACAGATGTGGCCAAACAAAAAAAAAATTTTTAAGCCAAATAATCAAAAATTCAAAACAGAGAGTAAGATCACATGAGAGGATCTTGATTCAGGAAGCCAGGGTAAAGAACACATGGTTAGGTACAAGAAAAGGAGTCAACTGTTTTGTTTTTATTTCCGGACCATGGTTATTGTTTGGTTATTTTTATTGTTGTGGTGCTTTTCAGGTTATTTGATATTTTTTGTTTTAAATTGTTACGTTTTTCTTCCTTTTTTTCCTTTCTTTTCTTAAATCGTTATTTATAGCCTCTAGAAGGACTCCTCCCATTTTTTGCCCCCCCCTATTTTCTTTCTTTCCTTCGAGCAGAACCACATAACTTGAACCATCCTATTCCGCCTCACAAATTGAGGGGGAAATAATGGAGGGTACCAAGATCAAACAGTCGTATGAACATTGAATAGAAATAAAAAATGATCAAACTTAGGTACCAAATCCAAAGCCAAAGACAACAGAATTGATACCCAATCTACAAGCTAGACACAGAGGGGACCACTCACACTAGCAGGGGGGAGGTGGGTGGCAAAGGAGGGAGATATGGGACACATGCTGGGAACAGGGGTGGAGGGAGGACAACATTGGTGGTGGGAATGCCTCTGATTTAATGTTACTATGTACCGAAAATACTACTTAACTGCATTTCAGCTATATTGTAGTCCTTATCTAAGAAAAGCAATCAAAAATTAAACTGTTGATTACTGCTATGATTATGTTAAGTATACACCATTTAATCTGTTTACTTTTAACTCCACAAATACACAACCAAATTCATGACTCCTATTTTCTTTCGCAATCACATCCCAAATCCATAGAAAATATAGCCTTGTGTGTTTTAGTCAGATCCATATTGACACCCTTTTGGTACCCTGAAAAGGCCACAGATAAAAAAAATAAAATAAAAGGCCACAGTTTAAAAATGAGTAAGTGGCAGAGGCATATCACAAAGACTAAGGTGCAGAAGAGGGTCACAGTAAGAAAAAGTTTAAGACACGCGGAACTAGTCATCTCCCAGACCTGATTTAACAACTTATTGACAATCACAGTATCCCACTCTTTAGCTCAGAAACCTACTGTTCTGTTACAAATATATGGAGCTGTCAAACTATCATCTCCAGGACCCAGAGAGATAGCATGGAAGTAAGGCGTTTGCCTTGCCTGCAGAAGGACGTTGATTCGAATTCTGGCATCCCATGTGGTCCTCCAAGCCTGCCAGGAGCAATTTCTGAGTGTAGAACCAGGAGTAACCCCTGAGCACTGCAGGTGTGACCCAAAAATAAAAAACAAAACAAAACAAAAAACAATCATCGATCATCTCCAGAAGAATGTCTAATATGGATTTCAAAGAGCATCTAACAAGTGTCCCTCACACTTCAAAAATTTGGCATAGATAGTACAGTGGATAAAGTGCTTGCCTTGTATGTGGCCAACCCGGTTTGATCCCTGGAACCCCAATAAAGTCCCCTGAGCACCACCAGGAATGATCCATGAGCAGAGCTAGTATTAAAATCTCAGTACAGTTAAGTATGGCCCATAAATCAAACAAGAAACAAACAAAAAAATCTTCCCAAATTGCTCACCTTAGTAAATGGAGCCAGTGTCTTTGAGTACTTAGAAAGTAATTTTCTCTTCTTCACAAGGATCAATTTTTTTTTTACCCTTCCTTCCTTTTCTAAGGAATTTTTCCTCAAAAAAATTTTTTTTCAGTTTTTTATTTTTTGGAACAGAGACATTATCTCCAAGAATCAAAGACCTTTCTTGACATTTAACAGTGTCAAAAATATCAAGGTCATGGGGCCAGAGCAATAGCACAGCTGCAGGACATTTGCTTGTACTCTGCAAACACAGGACTGACACCAGTTAGAATCCTGGCATTTCTGAGCACAGAGCCTAGACTAGAGTAACCCCTGAGCACTAGGTGTGGCCCAAACAAACAAACAATCAAGGTCACATGCAAAATCATCTCTATAAGTAAAAACAAACCTCTAGAATTAGCTCATGTCCTTCATAAAATGTATAGAAGATGTACATAGCATTCCTTTGTTTTCAACTTTAATGAATAAACTAAAGTCTGTCTCAACTCTTAGTCGCCTTCATGTTATTTTACAAACATAGAATCTATTAATGCCTTCTTAATAGTGTCTTTTCTTTCTTTCTATGTGGATTAAGAAGGAGCTTTTTGTAGGCACAATTGTATTATTTTCTAGCTCCTTCCTCCTTTGGCCCTCCAATTTTTTTTCTCTACTTTTTTGGCTATCTACATGCAGCCCACACTTTACTATATATTCTTTGCTTACTCCTCTGGCAATTTACATGCGTCCCACAAATTCTTCTAATTCTAAATTACCTTTAGATCCATCTAGTCATAGTTGTCAAGTAAGCAGAGTAAAGTGGGCAGAAATACCCTCCATTTCATCTTCTCTTGAATTCAATTTTTTCTCTAATATAACTAAAATTCTTAAAGAAGGTCCTAAAAATTTGATCTTTGCCAACTTAATGTTTATGTTATGAGTATGTGTTGTGTGTGTCTGTTTTTACCAAAGATCAAATCTGGGGCTTCATATTTGAGAGATGTACCTCCTTGACCACTGAGTGACCTCCGATATCAGATTTTATGTTTTCCAGTCATTCCTTCACAAATCTATTTCACTGAACTACCCCTTGCAAAAACTGATAATTCCATCACCTAGACGTAAGCATCTTTGCTGTTATTTGATTTTTTTTTTTTAAGGAGTCATACTCAGAGACACTGAAGGGTAACTTCAGACTTGATATTCAGGAGAACTCCAGCTTGATACTCAGGAAACCATGTTACAGCCTGGATCAAGCTGGAGCTTCCTGCAAGCAAAGCATATTCTCTAGACGATTAATGTATTTCTTTAGTAACTAAAGTAATTTTATTGGTAGGAAGGAGTTGGGAAAGTTTGGGTCAAATGCAGTGGGTGCAAGGGACTACTGCTGGCTTAGTTGTTGAGGGTCACTCCTAGCAGGCCAGGGACTATTCAGTGTCAGGAATCAAATCAGTTTCAGACAAATGCAAGGAAAAACACCTTGACTCAAAATAGTTTTTATCAGCATCCTATAGTTCTTTCCTTCAGTAACCCCCTAATTCCTCTCAACACTTGTAATTATTTTATTTTTATTTTTCTTAGGAGTCAATAAACTATGATGGTAAATCTCTTTGCACCTAAATCCCAAATTACTAATAAAAACATGCTCAGTAAGTACTTCTGATTAAATTTCCATACTTCTTTATCACTACAGAGAAAAGCAGCTCAAAAGTAACATATATGCTCACCTATTATACCACTTTCGGCTTTCTGGGCCAGGCCCAGCAGTGCTCACAGTTTATTCCTGGCTCTATGCTTAGGGATCACTCCTGGTGGTGCTCAGGGAACCATATGAGGTGCTATGGATTGAACTCAGGTGGCCACATGCAAGGAAAGTGCCCTATCTAATTTACTATTGCTACGTTCCTATTTTTATTTACAATGTTCTTAAATTTCATAATGTTTAATGACTTCATTCGTCATTTTGTAACCTAATTGCAAAAAAAAGCATTATGCAAAAAAACTAAAAACCCTAATATTTCACTATTTCCCAACACCACTGCTCTTTAGCAATTTGCGTTCAATTTATCAAGACAAAGATGGGTTCATTTATGTCCTAGTGTTTGAATTCAATTGTCACTGTGCAAAACCTTGTCAAAATATAATTCAACTGACTTAGAAATGTGAGCTATATTGTTAGAAGGCTTCCAGCTACTTCAGATCTGATGCATGTACTTATTTTTGCCAAGCCCCTTTCTCAAAATTCAGTAATTAACAGTAGCCAAAACACTCTATGAATTTTTATTTGTTTGTTTTGGACCAGACCCAGTGATGCTCAAGGTTTACTCCTGGCTATGTGCTCAGAAACCACTCCTGGTCCAGGGAACCACATGGGACACTGGGAATGGAACCCACTGGGCAGCCGCGTGCAAGGCAAACGCACTAACACTCCAGCTCCAACTATGAAATTCTAAACATTTTCAGCATTTGTTGCATGTCAGTATATTCTTGGTACAATAAAAGTACTAGGGGAGGGCCCGGAGATAGCACAGCGGCGTTTGCCTTGCAAGCAGCCGATCCAGGACCAAAGGTGGTTGCTTCGAATCCCGGTGTCCCATATGGTCCCCCATACCTGCCAGGAGTTATTTCTGAGCAGACAGCCAGGAGTAACCCCTGAACACCACCGGGTGTGGCCCAAAAACCAAAATAAAGTAAAATAAAATAAAATAAAAAAATAAAAGTGCAAGGGGAAATCATAGTTGAGAAGCCAAAGTAACTATTTTATTGTTTAAGACCATATTAATTACATTCTACAAACTGGCACTTATAAATAGTCTTACATGTTATCAAATAAATATTTCTTGGCACTTACACTTCAGCAAGTTTTTTGTAACCAATGGCAAACACAAATCATGAAGTTTTAGTTTTATATGTTGTCATACCAAATTACCACTAACTTTGTGAATGAAATCAACAATTTATCTTCTTAAAATTGTGTTCTTGCAGGGGGTGGAGCAGTGGCGCAGCAGTAGGGCATTAGCGGTTTGATCCCCCGGTGTCCCATATCGTCCCCCAAGCCAGGAGCAATTTCTGAAGGCATAGCCAGGAGTAACCCTGAGCGTCACCAAGTATGACCCAGAAACAAAAAAAAATTGTGTTCTTGCAATTATGACAAGTTTAAAACAGTCTCACTCACTAAAGTGCTAACAGGGCTGTATTCCTTTTATTAAGCTCTGGCAGACAAATTTGTTTCTTTCCTTTTTTTTCAACTTCAATATGCCACCTGCAATTTCTTCTTCAGTTACCCCATCTTCAAAGCTATATCTCTCTGACTTTATTTTCTTTATTTTTAAATTGAGACCAGTGTGAATTACAAGTCTTTCACAGTTATATTTAAAGTACATATTGACAGTGAATTAGGGCAATTCCCACCACCAGTATTAACCTTCCTCCACCCCTGTTCCCAGCATGATTTCCCTACCTCCACCATTAGTCCCCTTGACTGCTAGTGTAACAAGTCCCTTTTGTGTATAGCTTGTTGTAGTTTGGGTCTCTTGATTCTATTGTCTTTGAGTTGGGTATTTAGTGCTGATTTTTTGTTTTATTTTGCTTTGTTTTGTTTTAGGGCCACTCCTGGCTCTATGCTCAAAAATCACTCCAGGCAGGCTCTGGGAACCATATGGGACACCGGGATTCAAACCACCATCCTTCTGCATGCAAGGCAAACACCTTACCTCCATGCTATTTCTCCGGCCCCGCTGATCTTTTTTTATTTCCACTCACTGTTCATGAGATTGCTTGTCCCTGGTACCATCTACTTTTTACCCCCTCAATTTATGAGGCAGATTAAGCTGATTCATGTTCTATGGTTCTGTTGAAAAAGAAAAAAAAAAGAGAATGGAGATGAGCCCCTGTGTACCAGCTATGAATTTAAATTTGAAAGAAGAAAGAAAAAGACAAAGACAAAAATAAAACCACAACAAATTAAAAGAAAAAGAAAAAAAAATAGCAGGCTTGTGGTGTGGCAATTTTTCTTTTTCTGCATAGACACATAATTGGAGAAATTAGAAAGGAGATTCCATTGGCCTAAGAGATACAGGGTTTCTCCATCCTTGAAGCACACCGTATTGGATCAACTATAGACTACAGCCATGCTCACTGTCAAATCCCAAGATATTTTTTTAGGCATCACCAAGAACAAATCAAATTTAACACTTAAAGTAATATTTAAAGAATCATAATTATCGAGACCAGAGCAGTAGCACAGAGGTAAGGCATCTGCCTTGCCTGTGCTAGCCTAGGACGGACCTCGGTTCGATCTCCTGGCGTCCCATACGGTCCCCCAAGACAGGAGCGATTTCTGAGCCCATAGCCAGGAGTAGCCCCTGAGTGTCACGTGTGGCCCCCAAACAAAAAATTAATAAATAAATAAAAGAATCATAGCTATCATAATAATCATAATGATCTATGTAAGTCCTTTGTGAAGTTCCTAGTAACTACCAACAAGAGTAATATAGAAACAAAATTCAGCTCGATCTCTAAAAAAAATAAAATAAAATAGTATGAAAATTGGAGAGGGATTGCAGAAAGGGAAAAATAACAGAGTGCTGCAGCATGTCTTCAAAATAAGTAAATAATATTAAATTAAAAAAGTCCTAGCACTGATCCATCATATTTTTTTTACATATGAATATAAACAGAAATATATACTTCACGTATAGAGGCAGCCATAGCTGGTTATAATTTTTCAAGACTGGAGATAAAGCTTAGCGAAAAAAGTTTTGAACACTAAGACAATGATCTTTTACCACTTTCTTCAATCATTTTTATTTTTATTAAACAAGTATCTTAAAATATGAAGAAAGGAGCAAGTAGGGAAGAACCAAATCTCACAATCTATATTAAAACCTAGAAGATCCATTCTACAGAAAGATTAAGTTGAACATCAAGACAGGTACTCAGATAATAGCACTTCAGATGGATTAGTTCTTAATAGAGTAAGAAGACAGACTACATCTATCTTCTATTTGCCTCTTCAATATTCCTTTTCAATTTTGCATTCTTAGTTTAGTTTTGTTCCTCTTTTTTGCTCCACAAACTAGCAGAGGTAGGAAAAAATACAGCCAGGCCTGAAGAGTAGGGAAATAGATAATGTGACCTCTGTCCCAAGCCAACTATTGAATCTGAAAGGCTCAGTCTGAGACTTAACTATTTAGCATTAAAATGGCCTCCCTGTGTATAAGGCATTGTAATAAAATAACAGTAATGATAACAATAATGAAGATGTCTTGCATCTCATGCCTTATACCTTACTTAAAGTGCTTTAATGACTTTAATGGATTGTAGCATCCCTATGAGATCAAAGGCAGATATTATCATTTCCAGTCTACATAATAGAAAATCAAGGAAGAAAGGTTAAGTAACTTGCCTCTCTCATCAATACAGAGTTCTGGTAACAGTTAAGGGGCTGCTAGTTCCTTTGCTGCTAAGATGGCTACTCACTAAGCTAATGGTACAATCTAACCAAAGATAGCACCCTGATATGAGTGAGGTTAGGGAAGGAAGTTATGGTGACTCTGGATATAATTAAGAGATTAATTTAAATTTGATTATGAATTAGGCCCAAAAGGCTCCTGAGACCTTATCAGCTGACAAACTGATATGCATAAAAACATTTTTTCTCCTACCATTTTTCTGATGTCTTATGCCCACAGATTACAATATAAAATTGCCTTCAGATAAGACTGATTAGATGTTAAATTGGAGAATTAACTAAAAATATACAGACTCCTTCAGAATTTTGTCAAATAAAAATAAAACTGCAGAGCCTATTACTTCTAAATGATCAAGTCCAACCTTAGTACATTCCATTAAATCTGTTAAAGATGAACACCATACTCCCAGCTAAAGAACACTCAAGAATCTTGTCATAGATGGCAGCAACAACATCTTTAACCATTACAAAGGCATAAAATCTTAAAACTACAGTTAGTCATAAATAGATCATGGTACTATTTGTGGACAACATACTGTTCTATTATAAAAATGTATCGGATTTCCACTCAAAGAGGGGAAAAAAAGAAATCTAAACCTAAAATAAAAACTATTACTTATTTATTTGAGTTACCAAATATATGATCAGAATTAAAATTAGAACTGGGATTAGTTTCTAATAAAAGTTAACCTTGATCTCTTTTCCAAAAACACAAAAGTATTCAGTTTAGAAACATTCCACTTTCTGAACCCAACCAATGCTTGGGGTGTGTACCTTGCTCAATGCCAGTAATTGCTTCCATACAATACTCTGTTTTAAACCATTTTTTCATATTATGATGATGCATTACATTTATATTACATTTAAACTAGAGCAAAGCTTACAGCTTTCATTTTCTGTACTAGGAAAAAGAATATACTGTGTACCAAAGTAGTCACCAAGAAAATAAAAGGATGGGGGCTAGAGCTGTGGTACAAGCAGTAAGGCGTGTCTTACTTTACTCTTAGCTTTGCCCGAGCTAGCCTAGGACGGACCACGGTTCAATCCCCCGACGTCTCATATGATTCCCCAACCCAGGAGCAATTTCTGACCACATAGCCAAGAGTAGTCCCTGAGCATCACCAGGTGTGGCACAAAAACCAAAAAAAAAAAAAAAAGCAAAGGTGATTTTAATTTCCTATGTATTCTCACTCTTTCCTCTCAATTTCTGGTATCCTGAGCTTTTAAACAATTTGAAACACAAACATCTGGCAAGAAACCTAAATCATTTGACTAAAAAATGTGATGAGAAAATATGTTACAGCTAATCTAACATTAATATTGCTTAGATGTGTATGTTGCAAATTAAAACTACTGATCATTTCACTTGAGGATATTTTCATTTGTCCTTTTTAACTTTAATATTACAAAAATTAAAAAGTACAGAAGCTAGAAATTATTATGACATCTGGCTACTGCCTTGTTCAATCTCAGTCACAGCAAATGGTCAGTCGACTGAGCCTTGCAAATAATCCTTGAGTGTAGAGCCAAAACTTAACCCCCAAGTAACACCACTGAGTATAGTCCTAAATTCCCCCCCAAAAAATGTACCAACACAAAAACAGCTCATATAGAATTATATAATTTTATATTTTATATACTTTTCTCTTTTTTTTGTTTTTTTTTGGGGGGGGTCACATCTGGCAGCACTCAGGGGTTACTCCTGGCTTTCTGCTCAGAAATCACTCCTGGCAGGCTCAGGGACCATATGGGATACCGGGATTCAAACCATCGTCCTTCTGCATGCAAGGCAAATGCCTGACCTCCATTCTATCTCTCCGGCCCCTTGAATTTTCTAAGTTTAATTTGTTCCTCAAAGGTCAAGATTTCAGAAACTAATTGTCACAGTTCACCTTCCACAAATGAGCTTATGGTCAAGAAAAAAGATTCCCAAAATCCAAAGACAAAGAAGGGAGTGGGTGAGATGAAGAGGAGAGAGAAAGAGAGAAAAAGAAGCTCAACTTCAACTGTTCTGAAACTGTTCTTTTTCTTTTTAAGGGTGGAATACACCGAGCTGTGCTCAGGACTTACTTCCTATCTCTACACTGAGGGATCGCTCCTAGCACAGCTCAGGAGACCATATGGAGTGCTAGGATCAAGCCCAGGTTAGCCACATGCAAGGCTAATTAACTACCTAATATATTATCACTTTGGGATCTAATACTAACCTTTTTTTTTTTTTTTTTTTTTTTTTTTAGTTTTTGGGTCACACCCGGCGGTGCTCAGGGGTTATTCCTGGCTCCATGCTCAGAAATTGCTCCTGGCAGGCACGGGGGACCATATGGGACGCCGGGATTTGAACTGATGACTTTCTGCATGAAAGGCAAACGCCTTACCTCCATGCTATCTCTCCGGCCCTAATACTAACCTTTTAAAGACTGTCAAGACAACAATGACATATCGTATCACACTAGTGAGAATAGCACATATCAACAGTAATAGAACAATCTCTGTTGGTGGGATGTTCCTATTCCACTTTTGAGTATCTATCCTCAGGACTTAAAAAAGTCATTCAAAAGGACATATGCAAACTATAATTTACTACTGCCATGAGTATAATAGTTAAGATATGGAATAAACCTAGGTGTTCAATGACAGATGAATGAATTATGAAGATGCTGTACATACACACAATGGAATACTTTTGAGCAAGGAAAAACAAAATCATCCAAGAATTGGTTAGAACTGAAAATTATGTTGAGTGAATTAAACCAGAAGAAGAAAGATAAACAATGATAAATTAAAAAAGACTTATCACTTATGTGTGGTATATAAAATAATTATATTATGAAATGTATGTTGTAAACGGGGGGGGGTTGCCTAGATCATCCTTGACCCCAGAGCCAAGGGAGAAAAAGGACAGAGAAGGAAGAAATCAAGGTGGGAGGATGAAGATGAGAAAAGGAGTAATGAAAGAACAGGGGTATGGGCTTCAGTTATATTGGTGATGTGGAAGAATAGTACAGCTGTACATCCAAAGAACAACACCTGAAAACATAAGATCAATGCTGAAACCACCAAATTTGAATGTGTCTGCTAAAGTTAATGGTAAGAGGTAGAGGAAGGTTGGTTTATGGGTGGGGAACAAAGGAGTGTTAGAGCCACTGGTGGTGGGAATGGTGTTGAAATATTATATGCCTAAAATTCAACTATCAATAATTTTGTTAACGATCATTCTTTAATTAAATTAAAAATTAAATAATTTGACTGCAAGTCTACAAAGCTATTAAACTACTAATAATGCTTCCTCATGCATATAACTCTAACACGACATCAATCACTCATGCACCCACTTCCCTCCCCAATACCCCTCCCTTTCTCTTCCCATCGCAAACACAACTGTGTATGGATCAGTTCTCCCATGATTTTGTAAAAGTTATTATCTTGGTTCTTAATTTAGATAAAACTAATTCTTTGGAGTTAAAGAAGGGATAAAGAAGCTAAGGATTAATTGGCATTTGCATCATTCAATTTTACCACATGAAAAATTTTAACTCCTACTATTGCCTGCTTTGAAACCATGCTATTCAGGCCCATTTTTTCTTTTTATTTTAGGGCCACACCTGGCAGTGTTCAGAGATTACTCCTGACTCTACTCAGGGAATCACTCAAGAGACTTTATCGGGTGTTGGGGATTGAACCAGGGTTGGAGTGTGCAAGGCAAACAACCCACCCACTGGACTATTGTCTGATCACCCAACCCCTGTCCTTGTGAGTCCATTTTGTAGATTTTTACCATGCTAGAACACTCCAAATTTTATTATAAACACAAATCAGACTTGGCAACTTTTAAGGAAGTATTCTAGTATCAGAAATAATTTTATAAAAATCATAATGTGCCGGGAAGGTGGCGCTAGAGATAAGGTGTCTGCCTTGCAAGCGCTAGCATAGGACGGACCGAGGTTCGATCCCCCGGCGTCCCATATGGTCCCCCCAAGCCAGGGGCGATTTCTGAGCGCATAGCCAGGAGTAACCCCTGAGCGTCAAACGGGTGTGGCCCAAAAACCAAAAAAAAAAAATCATAATGTGATATGATTTTGTTTATGGTGCTACAATGTAACAAATAATAATTTAGACACAAAAGGTGGCAGGAGAGATAGTACAGTGGGTAAAGTGCTTGCTTTGCATACACTCAATCTTTGTTCAATTCTGGTAACTCACATGATTCCCTGAACAGTGCTCAAGAGTGAACCCTGAGCAGAGCCAAGTCTGACATACCTCCACCAAAAGAAGTAAACAAATGAACAAACAAAATCATAAAATTTCATATCTATTTTTGGACATATATAGCCATCCTTGGAATATAATAATATCAATAAGTGTAAATAACAACTGCTTAAACTGTGCTTTCAAAATAAATAAAAATAATATTATTCAACATTATGAAACCTATTACTATCCTATTAACATTCTGGTCAAAACCAGTTTTTGAAAAGACATTCTTTTTTTGGAAACGCTAAAAATATGCTCCTGAATTAAAATGTGGGGTCAAAGAATCACCACCTGGCCCCCTAAAACTTAGTATTTAAACAAACACCAAAACTCTTCTGGTGAAAGTAACAGGTTTTTTCCCATGGGCTATAATAATTCATAGATGATGCCTAATTAAAGCTGGGAAATGAAACTGTATATATAAAACTCTGTGTCAAGTCAAAAAATTCACTTCTTAGCACAACAGGGCATACTCATAATTTCTTAATGTGTCCTGTTAGATCTACATATTAGAGGAGATGCAAATGGTATCACTTTTCAACCTTAACAATGAACGTTTTCACTTTTAGAGCTTTCTGTCCCAACTTTAATGTTCTTTTAATGTATTTTTCCTGTATAATATATCATATTTATCCCAGTAGCCATCCATCACTATTTTCTTTAATTGAGGTTAATTTGTTTCAACTTGGGGAAGGTGGGAGAAATAAGAGGTATCTTCATTTTGTATCTTTGAGTGTGGAGGGCATTCACAGCTGTTTTTTCATCTTGAAGTCTGATTTTAAGGATGCTTAAATTCCTCAAACCTATCCTACTGCCCTCCAATCTGGACCTAAACCAATAATCTACTGGGATGAAAACCCAGATCCCACCCAGAACCACTTAATGAAAAATTTCTATCTAACTAAAATCCCTCCAGCTGCAACCCAAGTCCTTTTGTTTATTTTCACTCAAATGGCTAACAGCTGGCACTAACTTCCAAGTAAGATTATTTCATGTGTTTGCAAACAGTGATTAACTCATACCTTAGTCTTCACTTCCCCAGGCCACAAAAAATTTAGTGCATTTTCCAAATCTTTTCAATGTTTTCGACTTTTGCTTCTGGGCTCTAGAGTCTCACTGTAGCTTGAAATCTGGAGTGACCAAGAATGCGTAAAATGCTTGATGAAGATGTGGAAGAGGAGTCACTCTTCTATTCACTCACATGAGGGCATAGTACCAAATGTCTCAAGATAGGTAAGGGTAGAAGGCTAACTAGTGTCCCATTCAACAAACCTTGTGTCACAAAGCCACCTAATCTCCCTCTCACTGCCTCTCTCCAACCACCAACCACTCGCACCTTGCTTTATAAAGAGGAGTAAGACCTAATTAAATATGACTGTGAAAATTGTAAAAGTGACCAATAAAATAACAAAAGCTCAACAAAGGGTTTTATATTGACATGAAGAGAATACTTTACTGGCATTTATATGGCACAACTGACTTAAGTATCTCTCAACTGGGTATGTATTTCATTCCCTAAGTAGCATTTGAAGCAGTGTTGGGCATAAGATCTGGATTCCACTGGAAAGTACAATCCAAAGTGCTTGGCAGAAGACCTTTTTAATCTTATGAAGTCAAAAGTCACTGTTTTTTAATGTGGTGACAGGGATAGAACCTAGGGTCTTACACAAAAAGGCAGGATCTCTCTCCAATGAAGAGCTCATTATTTTATTTTACCTCAAATTTGCGTTAAGTCTTTAATAGGTGTGCAGTGAATAAGAATTTAACTGAAAGTAAAGGTACAGACACTTAGTTTAGGCGGTTCTCACAATAAAATAGGCTCTGGGACACAAAACAATAGGTTCTGGGCTATAAGGGTAAGCAGCCTATCAAATAATATGGGAGTCAATAGACAAAAGACTCCCAATCAGGGCAATAAAGCAGATCAGGGAGGATTTATCTGTGAAGCTGAGCATTTCAAAAGATCAATGCTGAGGGCAAGAACACTGAAGAGAACATAGAATCAACTTATAGAACTGAGGAATATCTATCTGATATAAAGTCAAAATTGTCTGCTATATTTTTGTTATAATTTGGCTATGAAAGTTTTCAAACATATGCAAATATACATAGAGGTTCCTTTGCTCACAGTATAATATTCCAATTTGAATGATCCAGTAGGTCATTTTGAGGGTCTAAAACCGATTGATTATTTGGGAAAATTACTATTACGATCATTATTGATTTATCTAAGAAAATTATAACATATCTGTATCCCAACAAATAATGTCACAATGTCATACCAAACAAGAACGTTCTATATTCAGGTATCAGAAGAAATTTTAAGTATACTAAACAAGGGCCAGAGCAATAGCACAATAGGTAGGGAGTTTGCCTTGCACTTGGCTGATCTGTTTCAATCCCTGGTATTCATATGGTCCCCAAGCCTTCCAGGAGTAATTTCTAAGCCTAGAGAATCCCCTGGACATCAGTGGATATGGTCCCAAAACAAAACAACAACAAAAAGTATACTGAACCTTCTGTAAACTACACTACCATCTTCAACCATTATGAGTACATGATGAAGCCTTGTTTCACCTTTCCTCCCACAAACCCACTCTATGCCCTTAATCTAAGGGATATTTTTTGGTTTTTTGTTTTGTTTTTTTTTGGGGGGGTTTGGGCCACACCCGGTGACGCTCAGGGGTTACTCCTGGATATGCGCTCAGAAGTCACTCCTGGCTTGGGGGGCCATATGGGATGCTGGGGGATAGAACCGCGGTCCCTCCTAGGCTAGCACAAGCAAGGCAGGCACCTTACCTCTAGTGCCACTGTGCCGGCAGATATTTTTAATTAACTGTGAGATATACTATTATTTGATTAGTAAAACTCCAGTAACTATGAAAATGTTTTAATATCTGACAAGATCCAGATACATATTTTAGAAAGATAATTAGCTGCAAGAGATAAAAAAAAAAGTGGCTAAGTGGTTTCAGGTGAATAAGTGAACAAGCGCGCCCTAAACCACGTAGTGGCAATGAAGTAGGAAGATAGTGAGATGTGTTGAGGAATCCTTTTCTAAAAAGATCTTCCTTCCCTAAAAAATAATGCCTGATAAAGTAGAGTAGAATTTATTTGGGATGAATCAGATTATCTTAGTTTGCATGAAGACAGTATAAATGTTAAGTAAGAACAACAAAAAGGAGAGATGCAGAATTTGGAAGATGTGTTTAATGTTCACCAACATTAAACCTATTAGGCACATCAGAAAAATAAATGAATGTTACAAACAAAATAAAATGTTCCAAAGAAGATAATGGTGGATAAGAGGAGGGTTAATCTAATTTAATTAAATATTTTTTAAAGATTTGCATTTTGGTTAGGTCCCTTATCAGAGAAATTTCCCATTCTATTTGGAGAAAGACTTCATGCATAAATATAAATGGAATAATCTATTTTAAAGTGTATTTCAAGAAAGAACAAAGTGATAAAGAATATAGTAAAACCTAGAATAAGGTTTTGGATGAGACAACAGACAGCATGCAAATATAAAAATCTAGACAGGATAGAGAAAGCCATTTAAAAATTGCTCAAATGGGCTTGAAAAATAGTATAGCAGGTAAGTCACTTGCCTGGCACACAGCTGACCCATGTTCAATATTGAGCACTGCATATGGTGCCTGAGCACAATAAAAGTAATCTCTGAGCATGAGCCAGAAATAAACCTGAGAAACAAAAGGGAAAGGGAGGAAGATTTTTTTTTCTTTTAGGATACTGACAGGTAATGCTGAAAGAAAAGTCAAGTACCTATTCACGTTCAGTCTTAAAGCCAAGATTACCTGAACCTCAACATCTATATATGGGTGAGACATGCAACATGAAACATAGTAATTTTGTTTAGTATCTTAACATGATTACGTTCATGCAATCATCACAAAAGAACAGAATTCATACCTATCTACATCACTGTTGCAAAGTCATGGAGGTTCAGGCACAGGGCCTAGCATAATGAAAGATATACAATAAATATAATGAAAAGAGCAATGGGTCCAGGGAAGTCATCCAACTTAGGATAATGATCCCTCAAAATACCAAGAGTTATAGTTTCTGGAAGGAGTTTCAGATTCAAGTAAGATCAAGTTTGGATATGAAAACCCTCCTGATTTCCCTCATATATAACATAAAGAAAAATCTTCTCTACCTCTATACCAGCTTAACATGCAGAGTAAAGAACAATGTGGGTAAAGTATGCAATAGAATGTCTAGTTCTGGAGTCAGAGCAAGATCAGCTATTTTTTTTCTCACATTAATGTGTCAATTTGTTAACTTGTTATATCCCGGTGCTCAGAAATACAGACCAGCCTACTGGATCTAAGGGAGTACACTCTGAGATAAAACACAAACCCCAAGGCTGAAGCACTAAAGAAATTCATGCAATGGAGGACTCAGATCACCTACTCAAAACACTGGGAGGAGGGGCTTTAGGTGCTGCACACATGTAGCCCAAGGGTGTGCCCAACAATTTTTCTATATAATTGGTAATCTCATAAATCATGACTAGAAAACTGAAAGTTCATTTCTTTCCAAGTACTTCCAATACAGATATCTACATAATCCCATGGCTCAATGCTAATCTGAAATAGATGGCACAGACTGCAGAATGTAAGAGATTAGTCATCCAGAAATAAAAGGGAGCTGAAAATTGGCTAATAGATTACTCATCTATTACTGTACTGGTCTGAGACCAGGGTCAACCCTCTATAACACAAGTGAAATTGCTTGTTCTCTTCACATTTTGTAAAACAAAGACAGTGATATAAGAAATATACCCCTGCCCTCCAAACTCAACTACTCTTGGAAAGCTGATATACTGATGGAAGGCATTTCCAAATCATTAGGTCTCGATGACATACACATCTTTGGGTCTAAGTATTCATCTGATAGGCACTTGAAGCAGAAAAAACATATGGTGTGATCTACATGAATATTGGGGCAACTGCCTCAGTGTAAGAGGGCTCACCCACCATGACCAAGGTAACCAATTTCCCAGGGGCTCTTTTTATTTCATCCGTTCTTAACTTAAAAGCACATTCTATTTTTTAAAATTCTACTATCAATTCATACAAGAAGTTATTTTCTATTGAAGTGACCTAATATGGAGGAGAATATGTTGTATCTGTCAAAAAAAAGGTAGCAACTGGGGCCGAAGAGATAGCATGGAGGTAAGGCATTTACTTTGCATGCAGAAGGTCAGTAGTTTGAATCCTGGCATCCCTGCCAGGAGCGATTTCTGAGCGTAGAGCCAGGAGTAGCCCCTCAGTGCTGCCAAGTGTGACCCAAAAATCAAAAAAAATAAAAAAGCAATTAGGAGATAACTACTTGTATTAATAAACAAGGTATTTAGGGGCCGGAGCCGTGGCTCACAGTCGAGTGTTTGCCTTGCATGCGGCTGACCTAGTGATCGCAGTTCGATCTCAGGTGTCCCATATGGTCCCCAAGCCAGGAGCAATTTCTGAGAACATAGCCTGAAGTAACCCCTAAGTGCCACCAGGTGTGGCCCAAAAAAACAAAAAATAAATAAATAAACAAACAAGGTTTTTCAACAGAAATTATGTTGTAATACATCTTTCAACAGTCTGCACAAGATAATCTATTCTGAGTATCTTTGATCAAAATCAACCATTAATGTATCTACTACTCCAGAAGTTCATTAAATACCAATGTTCATTTTAAGTACCACTGTTACCCAAGGCTTAGGTTCAAGACAGTATGTTCATTTTCATTTGAGAGACAGCTACAAGTATAGGCAGAATATGTGTCACAGTTGGCTTGCCTAGCATATCCTGCATGAATAGTCAGCAAAAAATAAATAGGTAAGACATTTATGGATTTTTTAAAGGCCCACCAGCAATATATGAACTATAATGACAAGACAAAGTATCACTCCACAGGACATTCAACTTATACGAAGGTGTCACAAAGATGTCACTATTCAAAGTTATAACCCTAATGTGTATCTTTTTCTCAGAAAAGAATGTATTTAACATTTCCATTCTTTTTTAACAGAAATGTATTTTCTCCTAAATAATTTCAAGGTGTTTAAAGCTAATTTTACCACCTTTTCATCACCCAAATCCTCTATAACAGATAAAATGAAAATATTTCAGCCAGCACAGTTTTAAGTCAATGTACTATCTTTGCCATTGTTTTGGGGGGAAGAAGGGAGTAGAGAGAACGGTGGGGACTAAGAAATAGAAGAATTTTTAAATCCCATCTGTGTTATCTACCAGATGTAAGTGAATAATAACTAATATGTCTGCAGCCTCAGCCTTAATCTTAAAACAAATGATAGTATTCAAATATAATATTTCACACATGCAGACTGATAACAGGTTTTTCCTTTATTTCTTGAAGATACTGTGAAGACACAATACAAAGTACAATGTATTTAATGAAAGGTTTCCAGGCTGATTTCCCTACAGGTTATTTTCTTTCTTTTCTCTGGAACCCACACACAGGGTATACTGCAGGGACCAGGGGTGTATATAAAAATAAGCTATGAGTCAGTATCTAAGCTGATACCCTTCTCCTACAGGGGCAAGTGAATTATTAGATCTGTGTCATGAGTGTTTTTTTAATATGCCATTGTTCCCACTTGAGCACATTAAATTTTCCATATCCACTTTTAAACCAATATAACCTTTTTTTCCATGTTCATAATGTTCATGCTGTACATTAACAGGCAGAAAATCCAATAGCTTAAGTCATCATATAGTAGTTATATGTAAAGCTTAGTGGATGAAAAACGCTCGCGTTTCTCCCTTCTTTAGCAGACTCTAAACTGGAGTTGGCTAAAAATCCTAAGAAAAAACTTGTATCTCATGGGAAATTGTACTAATATTTTTTTCTCTTATGATTGATCACAAATCCATTTTGAACATTACACATTTTTTCAAGTTTATTATAAGTTTGGCATAATACCTTCTAGTTCAACAAATTGAAGGTGCTGGAATCTTTTGGTCTGGAAGATGTGTTTGCCAATTATTTTTGCACTAGTGCACATAAACAGGCAGGACTGGATCTTAGGTATGAGTTATACATTCCTGTACAAAATAATTGTATATTCTATGAAGACTGATTCTTTTTCTAGAGAAATATACAACAACACAAGGGAAATCTTGTACTAGCAGCATAACTGAAGTGGCAAGATACAATATTAGAAAAACAGCTACTTTCATTACTGTGATGCTGTGTGTCAGGATGTCTCTCCTTAATGAACCTGTTTGCAATAAGACTCTGGGTGCAAAGAGGCTATTTAGAGAGACTATTGTGTCTACAGTGAGTCCTTCAAATATCTTCCCACCATTAGACATGCCGCATTGACCAATTCTGTCCTGATTGCTGTTCTTTTTACTATCAAGGGACATTCTTGTCCAGACAGACGGATAGATCAGACACTGCAGTTCATAAAATGTTTACACTGTACACACACACACACACACACACACACACACACACACACACACGTACAAGCTACAGAGCTCCAGATGACATACTAAGTTAAATATGGCACTATCTTATAAAGGCCTATAACTTTCCAATATCAATAAAAGGATTTAGGTTAAACTTTAGTTATCCCATCTACACATCACTCTCAAAAAAAAAAAAAGAAGAAGAAAAAGAAAAAATACCTTTCCCTCTCCAGTTTTAGTATATGGCCCTGCCCAATTCTCATGTAGGAAAATTTCAGGCAAAACAACATTTACGTTTCTGTCATAAGGTTTCCTACTCTGATGTGATAATTCTCCTAATTGCAGACAGAAAACAAGAAAGGACCACAAAAGTTGAAAGAGGAAAGAGGTAAAAAAAAAAAAAGGAGAGAAATAAATATAGAGAATAAGAATAAAAAGGTCATAAAAGCTCAAACTATTTCAAATTCCACTTCAGTGTGACTGTCCCTGAGAACAAGGGACTTTGTCTCTGCAATATAACTTAAGTATCTAAGGTTAAATTAATAGCCATTGTATCAAGTCTAAACCTGAGAGGCTAAAGCTATAGAAAATTTCCTGTTCATCTTACTCTATACCATATTCTTATCAGATGCCAGGGATTGCTTTAGCCTCACCTTTCACCTACCTACCCCCATGACAACTGATCCTCTACAAAAGCCCTTTCCTCTTGCTTTTCCTAATAGTGGATCCTTTCTATTCAAATACAAATGTGTCTGCCAGAAGGCTGAAAAAATAATTTTTATATCCTCCCTGTTCCCAGCTGTGAAGTTGAGAATTCCAAGCTCAAACTTTCAAATTGCTAGTAAGCTAGTGTTAACAATTACCATTTCAATATGATAATGAACCTAGAGATTTATACTCAACTGGATTTGAACCTAACAAATCAAATGCTTTTAATGACAATCTCAATTTCCATTATGAATATATATGTATATATGTGTGTACGTATGTGTGTCTCACACACATATACATATATATGGTGGGAAATGAGTCAAAGTGCTGGGGACATGCATTTTATGCAGGAACCTAATTTTGGTTCCTAGCGACATATGTTCCCCTGAGTAACAACAGTATGTCCCATCTCCCAAAAAAATTCTCTACTGGGTTAGGGAGACATTTTAATCTTGGATCCCAGAATCCATTTCAGTGCTGCATAGCCTTTTAAGCACTACTGGAATTAGACCAAATGGCCTCCATTAAAATAAGGGAAGTAGTTCTCAAAATTCTCTCATCACCTCTTCCTTTTTTCTTAGCTCAACTTTGTGGGGTTTTTGGGAGGGGGAAATGGGTGGATATTCTGGGATTGTATCCATCTGTTCTCTGGAATTATACCTGGCTCTGTGATCATGCAGAAATCACTCCTACTGGATTTCAGGGTACCATGTGTAATGCACACAAAAAAACTGAGGTCACCACATGCAAGGCAATTGCCTAACTTCCTGTACATCTCTCCAACAGATCTTCACCGAATTTTTAAATACCCACTATGATAAAATCCTAAAATACTGCCTCTAACACAACAAGACATGGCCCCCAAAATATGCAAATAAAATAACAATTCTACTAAAAGTACTTTGCTGACAAGAAACATATAGCTCATCTGTTTTAACCTTGCCTTGTAAGGCCCTGTTGAATCCCTAGCACTCCATTATCAATAAAACTGTATTTGGGGGCTGGGAAGATTATTGCATGCATGCATTAAACATGTTAGCCCAATGTGATATCACTAATAACACATGATCCTCCTCAGCATATTTTTAGGAATAGACTGGAGCACAACTGGATGCGGCCTCAAAATATAAAATAATTTAAAATTACCTTAAGAGACCAGAGTAATAATACAGAAGATAGGATGTGTGTATATATTTATAATATATACATATATATATACATATATATATGTATATATATGTATATATATATATATATATATATATATATATATATATATAAAAAAAATACGCTTACATGCATATCCTATGTTCCATATGGTCCCCTGGGTATTTTCAAGGTGATTCTCAAGTGCGGAGTAAGACCTGAGAATTGCTGATGAGGCTTCCAAAACAAAAATAAAATTAATTTGAATGCTTGCTTAGTGAAACACAAAACTTTTTTTTTTGGGGGGGGGTATTTTGGCCCACACCCAGTGATGCTGAGGGGTTACTCCTGGCTATGAGCTCAGAAATCACTCCTGACTTGGGGGACTATATGGGACACCGGAGATCGAAACCTGAGTCAGCTGCGTCCAGGGCAAATGCCCTATCACTGCACTATGGCACCAGCTCCTATTTTAAAATTGTTTAAAGAGATTTTCCACAAATTTTCCAAGAGTTATACAACTTTACATAAAGTTGTCACCTACATATTTAAGAAACTAAAATACATAAAATAATTTTCCTGTTTCTCTTATTTAGAAGAAAATACTCATCAAAATAAAAAAATCAAGTAGCAAAGTAATCCCAAATTTGAGACAAAAATATAATGAAAAACTAATACATTTTATCATCGTGTCAATAGCAAGGATTAACCAGTAAGAATGCTCAGCATATGTAAGTTAAGAAAGCATGTGGTAAAGGACAGACAAGACCATGAAGAGTTCTGTCAAGGTAATGGAGGTGGTGGTATTAAGAAATAGAAAACCAGGGCCCAGAGAGATAGCACAGCGGCGTTTGCCTTGCAAGCAGCCGATCCAGGACCAAAGGTGGTTGGTTCGAATCCCGGTGTCCCATATGGACCGTCCGTGTCCCCCCCCCCCCCCCCGTGACTGCCAGGAGCTATTTCTGAGCAGACAGCCAGGAGTAGCCCCCTGAGCACCACCGGGTGTGGCCCAAAAACCAAAACAAAAACCAAAACAAAACAAAAAAAAAGAAATAGAAAACCAGCAACAAATAAGGAGCAAATAAGAACGTAAAAAGAAAGTGGAACATTTTGACCTATTAAAGACACTACAAAAGACCAGTTGTAACTTGATCTGGCATTAAACTTCAAACATTATTTCATGAAAACTATTAAATTCAAGAGGTAAAAAGAATGCAAGAACAACAAATTACTTCAAAATAAAAACTAACATTTTTTTGGTTTTGTTTTGTTTTTGGGTTACTCCTGGCTCTGTGCTCAGAAATCATTCATGCAGATTCGGGGGACCATATGGGATGCTGGGATTCAAACCAGTCCATCTTGGATCTGCTGTGTACAAGGCAAACACCTTACCCACGGTCCATCTTGGATCTGCTGTGTGCAAGGCAAACACCTTACCCATGTGCTATCTATTCAACCCCAAAACTGACTGTGTGTGTGTGTGTGTGTGTGTGTGTGTGTGTGTGTGTGTGTGTGTGTGTGTGTGTGTGTGTGTGTGTGTTCCTTTTTGGAGGGGGGATCATAACTGGTGGCGCTCAGGGGTTACTACTCTTGCTCTGCACTCAGCACTCAGAAATCGCTCCTGGCAGGCACAGGGTACCATACGGAATGTTGAGATTCAAACCACAGTCCCTTCTGGATCAGCTGCATGTAAGGCAAACACCATACCTCTCTGCTATCTCTCCAGCCTCAAAATTGACTTTTTTTAATAATAAAAGATATAACAGTCATTTAAAAATCTTAATTATTACCACCCATTCTCTGCAAATGACTTTAGTGGGAAATATATACTCATAAAGGGATTGGTACTGAACATTGTATGGCTGAAATTTAACCGTGAACAATTTTGTATTTGTGTATTTTATGGTGATTCAATTAATAACTTTAAAAATTGAGTCGCCAGAGTAGTGGCGCAAGCAGTAGGGCACTTGCCTTGCACGTGCTAACCAAGGATGGACAGCAGTTCGATCCCCCAGCATCCCATATGGTCCCCCAAGCCAGGAGCGATTTCTGGGCTCATGGTAGGAATAAACCCTGAGCATCACCAGGTATGACCCCAAAAAAAAAATTCAACTTCTCTTTCAATTCTTCACTCCACATAGATATTTATCCAATAAGATACAGTTTTAGTTACTGACCAGAAAAGTTTATATAATCATGCACTTAGAGAACATTCCCTATCCGAAAGTTAATTTCTCCATTTAAATAAAACTCCCTGGGTGGAACATTTCTAGACATGTCAGTCCTCTAAAAATGGTAACATCTACTGTCAAAAATATGACTCAACTTATACCTTCACTTACACATATGTAGTAAGATTTTTTTTCAAGTTTGTTCTTCAAGTAATAGCCTTTGAAAACATAGTCTACATGCTAAAGATTTAGGGTCAGAAAGATAACATGAGGCTAAGGTACATGCCTTGCATGTGTCCAGTTCCTTGGTTCAAATCCTTGCACCAGCACCAGGAATAATTCCCAAGCACAAGCCTTGAGCTTATCAGGTATGGCTCCACACTTCCCCAAATAAATAAATAATGAATGTTAAAGTTCTAGAGTCAAGACTTAGGTTCATACTCATTAAACTGATTTACAGGAAGGGGAGATAGCAGAGAGAGAGAGGAGAGAGAGGAGAGAGAGGAGAGAGAGGAGAGAGAGGAGAGAGAGAGAGAGAGAGAGAGAGAGAGAGAGAGAGAGAGAGAGAGAGGAGAGAGAGGAGAGGAGAGAGGAGAGAGAGAGAGAGAGAGAGATCTTTTTTATTGCCCTAAAAACTTTAATTGATCAAAAAGTTAAATACAATACAGTAACTACAGCATTTCTGTTTGTTTGAGTTTGAGTTTGGTTTAAGGTTTTTGTTTGTTTGATTTTTGGTTTGAGACCCACACCTGGTGGTTTTCAGGGGTTATTCTTGGAGGGATACTGGTGATCAAACTCCGTCAGTTGCATGTAAGACAAACTGTGCTATCACTCCCATCCCAGAAGTAGCCTTTAAATTAGGAAAATATGCAGCTGCCCCAGGCCTAATCCCAGGAATCCCTTATGACTCATTGAGCCCCATCAAGAGAGCTTCCTAGAGTAAGGAGTACTTACTTACTCGTAAGAATCTTAAAAGTCAGATCCCTGGAGATCTCAGGAGTAAATTTTGAGTATTTCTGGGTGTGGTGCAAAATCAAAATAAAAACAAACACAAATCTTTGTGGGTAGAAAAATGGCTCAAAGGGCTGCACACTAGTCTAAGTTCGAGCCCTGCACTCAATTCCTGGCCGTTACATCAATTCCCAAGTATGTTGAATGTTTTCCTGACAGGAAAAAAAATGATCTGTTCAATAAATGGGCTCTAAAAATAATGATATAAGAAGTTGCCCATTAAAATAGTTATAAATTAGCATATTTTGTGGAATCTGGCTTATAAGAATGAAGGTGCATAAGAAAAAATGTATCTCAAAGCAAGTTTACATTCATGTAAAAAAATTTCAAATTATGGAGGGGAGACAGCAGTTCACAAGCATATCTCAGGGACCTAAGAGTCCTTCCCAGCAACCAAGTTAATGGTTCAATGTCAGGGCTGAAGGAGCAAGTGCTTATTACTCAAACTTTGCATTGCTAAGGATGACCTAGGCAACACTACCAGTACTCAGCGACCTCCAGAGTTACACTCTGCTAGGGTCACCATGTGAAGAGGATAGAACTGAGGGAAGGTACCATATTTTCCAGCATATAAGACGACTTTTAAAACAAAAAAAAGTCAACCGAAAAATCGGGGTCGTCTTATACACCGAGTATATCCCGAAAAATGTTTCCATATGCCACTAAACGAAAATTGTCTGAATATTGCCACAAAACGAATTTTCCAACTCGATCCTGCACCGATCACTGCAAGGCTGCTCGGACTGCCTCTCTAACTCAGCCAATCCAAGCAGGCTTTTTATGCATGCAAATTAGACAATGTTCTGTACGGAATCTACACTGTCAAAAGCCTGCTCAGATGGGCCAGAGTCAGAGAAGAAGTCTATTACAGTAGAACCTTTGAGCCTTTGCTTGTTGTGATTGGCTCACTGTGGTACATACAGTTGCAGCACAGGAACGTTCTGTATGATACAGCAAATATAGGCCGAAACCTATGTTTTAACTGCAAAATTAGGGGGTCGTCTAATACGCCAGGCAAAAACGGTATGTGTGATAACTCCATTACTGTCTCTCCAAGTAGGCAAGTGATTTATTTAATGTTATGTGATCGATCATTCAAATTTTCCAAAAGCAATCAGTATTTCTCTAAGGGAGAATTTTTCAGCAACTTTGTAGTTATTTCGCAAAGTAAAATATCAATGGAAAAAAATTTTGATCCAAAGTGAGTTACCTTAATTTTACTTGTTTTAAACAGTAAAAAAAAAAAAAAAAAAAAAGTCTTTTTGTTGTTATTACTGTTGTTTTGATTTGGGGGCTGCATCCAGAAATGCTCTGGGCTTACTCTTGGCTCTGCACTCAGGAATCACTCCTGGCTGGGCTCTGTGGACCATATGTGATGCTAGGGATCAGGTGGAGAGCAAATCCAGGTCAGCGTATACAAGCCAAACACAATAGCCACCATACTATCTCTCCAGTCCCTAAAATAAAGCTTTAAATACTGACTTTAAATAAAATTCTAAACAATACTCCTATAATGTGCTATGTTCTCTCTTTATCAGGGAAAAGCTTTTACGAGGCTGTTTTTTCTACCTAGAGCATCCTTAGCCACATTCCTCAATCCTTTCACCTGCTAAACTCTGAGGAACAAGTAACACTGTCACTTCTTTGAGAATGTCTTTACCACTCCTACATGTACTGATGGAAGGGGAGCAGGGCATTTAGCACATAGTACCGTTTCCTGGTTTGATTGTTTCTCTACGCCAACATTCAAGATACTTCTGTTTTATTCACCAATTCATCCATAAAACTTACCAGCACATGACATTAATGCAATTTTAAGAAAATGTACGTGTTGATGGATAAAGAAAATAGTCCATATCAGAAGCTAAGCACACCTGATTCTTAGAAACAATTCTCTCCAATTACCCAAGAGTTTGTTCCATGTAATGAACACATTAGATAGAGTATAACTCTTCAGTAAGTTAAGCAAAACACAGATTCAATGTTTTGCCTGCTACAGAAGAAATAAAAAAAAAAGAGGGCTAGAGAGATAGCACAATGGTAGGGCGCTTGCCTTGCACACAGTCAATTCAGGATGGATGGTGGTTAGAATCCCAGGTCCCATATGGTCCCCCAAGCCTGCCGGGACAATTACTGAGTACAGAGTCAGGAGTAACCCCTGAGCACCACCGATGGGTGCAACCCTCCAAAAAAAATGAAAGATGGGAGTGGAGAGATAGTATAAAAGGAAGGGCATTTGCCTTGTACCCAGTTGATCCAGATTATATCAGCAGCATCCCATATGATGCAGAGAGAACTTCCAGGAATGATTCCTGAGTGCAGAATCACAAACAAACAGAAGCAAGAGGTAGGTGTAAAGTTAAATATACCCAATCACAGGGTTTAAAATATATTAATTTCTTAGGCAACTTGAAAATATAAATTTCAGCTAAGGAAAACAATTAAGTTAACTACTGTATTTCTGTAATTTGTTTACCGAAGATCAGATTCAGATGTTGCTCTTATTCATCGACTTTACAAAGAGTAAATAAAACATTTTGCATGCTCACCATAAATCTGAACCCAGAATTCAAATTAAATCTAAACACAAACATAATCCTAAAACCTCTTCTAGTCCCACAAATAACTCAATCAAAATCTGATTTCTAGAACAGTAGCTTTACCTTATGTGTATATTTATGTAAAATGATAAATTACATAAGTCACAGTGATTTGTGCATATGTTATAGCTAAATATATTCCACATTTCACAGGGTTCCAGAGTCGACAAATTTACCCAAAGCTCAGCTCATCTAATGAAACAATTATACCATTTAGGTTCTTTTTAATATTGATTTAGATTAAAGACCTATTTGGAAAGAGCTGATGAAAGCTTCAAACAATATACACTGATTTCTATTATTTATTTAGTAGTTGATTATAATAGCTATACAGCAAACTCAAATTAAAAATTAATTCACAAATTAAATCTCTACTTTATTTATACCAGTTACATTCACTTTCCTTCCATGCTGTCTAGAAATGTTTAAAAAAGTAATTCAAATCAAATATCAAGACCATGTTCAAACGAGAACAGTCATTAGTAATCTGAGTACTACAACAACCCAATTAGTCCAAAGTATACTGGCAATTTAGTAAGCTACAATTTTTTAAAGTTTTTTCACACTTACATAAAAGGCTTAATAATATTTTCATATTTTCAAGCACAAAGTAATGAAGTAGAATAGCACCTTGTTTTCTTTTCTGAATGGATTTTAAAAACCTTGAAACTTACTGTTAAAAACAAGAAAAATCCTCTATTTCAAAGAACAGAAGAAAGCAGCACAATAAAAATAAATAACATGCCTATCATTTAAATCCAAGAGGCTATGATGCTGTGCTCCCTAACAGAAAGCCTGGAGAACACAGTCCCAAATTCTGAAGTTGCTCATATTGACAGATTAAAAATACATAATGAGTATTCAGGGTTCTCAATAGGATACTCCCAAAATTTTTTTTAATAGTCAGTGCTAATTTTTACACTGAATACGTAAACATACCACTATTATAAATTAATACAAGACATTTTTAAGATGTTAACACCATTGTAACCATGTTACTTAAACTATAATTTAAAAAGAATTAACCTAACATGTAGAATTCTACAAACATAAATAATTTTCTCAAGAGGTATGAAGGGACAAGACCAAGGAAGAGTACAGCAGATAGGGAATTTGTGTTCCCAGCACACACACTATATATGTATTTACATATATATATATATATACATATATATAGTGAGAGAGATATATATAGTACCCAGGTCCTTCCAGGGGTAATTTCTGAGCACAAACCCAGGAGTTAAGCCCTAAGCACTGATGGCTGTAGTCTAAAACAAAACAAAACAAAAAAAACTAAAAATTGCCATGAAATACAAGTTAGAGAGATAATACTGATTTTTGTTTGTTTGTTTGTTTGTTTTTGTGTCACATCCGGGGGTGCTCAGGGGTTACTCCTGGCTGTCTGCTCAGAAATAGCTCCTGGCAGGCACGGGGGATCATATGGGACACCGGGATTCGAACCAACCACCTTTGGTCCTGGATCAGCTGCTTGCAGGCAAATGCCACTGTGCTATCTCTCCGGGCCTCGATAATACTGATTTTTAAGTCATTTGGCTTTATATATGGCTCACCCAGTTTGGTAACCAATATTGCACTATGGTCCCTGAGCACAGTAATTTTGCTTTATAGTCTAAAATAAGGCCTTTAATACAAGTTCTTGACAATAATATGATGGAATGAAGAGAAAAAGAGAGCCTATATGCAGCATTACTGCTCAACAAATTTGATTCAGGAAAATATCTGGTGATAACCAAAGAAAAGAAGGATCTCCACATTTCCACACTAGACAGGGCTTCAGTCAACTCAGAATAATCACATTTTTTTCAACATTTTTAAAAAACAACATGCTCCTCCTTTTTCCATCTATTGTTACTTCTGTATTCTGGGCCAACTCTACATTTCTTTTTTTTTTTTTTTTTTTTGGTTTTTGGGCCACACCCGGTGACGCTCAGGGGTTACTCCTGGCTATGCGCTCAGAAGTCGCTCCTGGCTTGGGGGACCATATGGGACGCCGGGGGATCGAACCACGGTCCATCCGAGGCTAGCGCAGTCAAGGCAGGCACCTTACCTTTAGCGCCACCGCCCGGCCCCCCAACTCTACATTTCAAATAAACCATTTCTTTGCAACTCTATTAGTACTTGTCTAAAATACAATAAATGACTAAAGTCTTTCTTTAAATCTATCACTCAATCAACTCATAGATTAAATACTTCCCAGCTTCAAATCAGAAGGGTATACATGCAACAAAATAGATTATACTCAAAATCATTATGCTGTATGAAAGAAATCATATTTAAAAGACTGCATATATGGCTGGAGCATAGGGAATTTGCTTTGCATGTGACCAACCTAGTTAGATCACTGGTACCATATATGGTCCCCTGAGTCTTGCCAGGAGTGATCTCTTGAGTGCAGAGCCTGGACTAACACTGATCATTGTTAGGTGTGGTTCTCAAACAACAAATGAATAAATTGCATACTATATGATTACTCTATAAAAAAAATTTCTGGAAAAAGCAGAACTGTAGAGACAGAAACCATCAGTGACTAACAGAAATTGAAAAGATGAGAAAAGGAGTTAGTCAGTCACGATAGAGCTCTAATAATTTCAGAAAATGTATCAAGTAGCCAAAATCACATAGGTCAAATTTTAAGTGTATAATTTTTAAGTGTATAAATATCTCATTTAATAGAATGCAGCAGAGATAGACAGCTCAATAAGTTAGAATACATATGTTTCATGCATAAACCCAGGTTGAAATACCTGCCATGTCTCCCTCCAAGAACCACCATTAAGTACTAGCCAAAAGTAACACTGAATATTGCTGAGTGTGCCCCCCCCCAATTATATAAAAGCAAAATTTCAAGGGTATCTCATTAATATTATGATCTAGCCTTCAACCTTCCAGCTACAGTAAAAAATTTTTTTAAATATCCTATATTCTTTATTTTTTTAACTTTATTGATTGATTGATTGGTTTCTGGGCCAAACCTAGTGATGCTCAGAGGTTACTCCTGGCTCTGCACTCAGAAATTACCCTGGCAGACTGAAAACCATATGGGATGCCGGAAACTGAACCTGGTCCCTCCCAGATCAGCCAAAGCAAGGCAAACGCCCTACCACTGTGCTATCTCTTCAGCCCCAATATTTATGTTCTGTGTGGAGACCTAGTGAGAGTGATGAAAGGACACTGGGTGTGACATATTAGAAAATACCTAAAACATAATCTACTGCTGCACTTTTACCTAAATAAGATATTTTAAATTTTTTTAATTGCCTATATTATTCAAGTAAAAGATTGTCACCACTGTATCTCAACTCTTGACTGTAACTTTTCCAAAAAAAATCTTTTAAGTCTTGCAGATTATCTCTCTTTTTTCTTCCTCCTTGTATTCCAAAAAAAGGCCTACTTCTAAACTTTTATAATAATTGGTGTTTCCTATCATTGTGTTAATACAAAGAAATGTGTTGTACATGGTATAGGAATATGTTACAAATAACCTGACTCACTGATCAACTGAATGAGAAATTAAATATTTCTTTTAAACACACATGTGTTGATAGCATGGCACATAGTTGTGGGTTCCCAAAACCTCAAATACATACATACAAACACTGACTTCAACATTGATTAAACAGTACAATTTCTCAGCCAAAATCATCAATCAGAATTCTCTTCAATTTAATACTCTTCAATATGATCTAGTTGAGCAGTTTTACCCAATACACCTCTCTCTGCTTAGGGGATGAGCAAGTAGAGAAACCTTGATTAACATGTGTCAATTTCATATTTTTTCTTTAATGTTCCTATTTGAAAAACTGGTTTCTGGGGGTGAGCCACTCTCAGCAATACTCAGCTTACTCCTGGTTCTGTGCTTTGAGATCATTCCTGGCAGCGCTTGGAGAAACTACATGCAACATCAAGGATGCTGTATCCTCGTATCAATGTTAATGGGTTTTGTTTCAGGACACACCCAGTCATTCTTAGGATTCACTCTTGGTATTTTAAGAGACCATCTTCTGTGCCAGGCCTTAAACCCAGGTCAGATGCATACAAGACTAGTTTTTAATCTACTGACTTTTCTATTCAGGATATTTTCCCCTTGCTTAAAAAGTAGTGAAGATTAAATTATGGTTTAAAAAATTCCTCAAGCAAGACATTTTCCTGCATTTGGATTTTCAGTGTAGACTTATAAAAGTCAAGTCAAATAAATACCTTGAAAGGTTCAGAATACGGGCTGGAGCAATAGCTCAGTGATAGAACATTTGCCTGGCACAAGGCTGACGCAGGATGGACCAGGGTTAGATCCCTGGCATCCCATATGGCCCCTCGACCCAGGAGTGATTTTTGAGTGCATAGCCAGGAGTAACTCCTAAGCATCACCGTTGTGGATCCCCCCCCACCAAAAAAATAACCGAAAGGGTCAGAATACAAGCCTGCTTGAGGGCAGATATTTGCTTTTATATCTTAGCTTAACAGTTTTGTCCTAAAATAAGAAGCAGATAGGCCTCTACTTAATGTATGGATGCAAATTTATGAACACACATTATGAATTAAGTTTTTCTTTTTATTTTATTGTTTTTGGTATTCAAGGACTATTCATGGTGCCCTGCTCAAAGGTCACTCCTGGTGATGCTTAGGGAAAATGGGGTGCTGGAGATGGAACCCAAACTTTCTGCATGCAAAGCATACAGGTCAGGCCTGTTGAGCTATTCCTCTGGCCCAAGTTATTCTCATTTGTTTTTTGTGGTTTTTTTTTTTTGGTTTTTTGGTTTTTGGGCCACACCCGGCGATACTCAGCGGTTCCTCCTGGCTGTCTGCTCAGAAATAGCTCCTGGCAGGCACAGGGGACCATATGGGACACCAGGATTCGAACCAACCACCTTTGGTCCTGGATCAGCTGCTTGCAAGGCAAACACCACTGTGCTATCTCTCCGGGCCCATCATTTGTAAGCTAAACTGCATCACATACTTTCCCCCAAATACAACACCTCTTGAGTTTCAGATTTTAGATGTTTTAATCTCAACACCTATTTTGCAAATTAAAGCTATCACTTTTTTCCTTCTAGTATTATCAGATGAAATAAATGGCATGTCTCAAATGTCCTCATTAATTCCATACCACAGATAGACCCAAACATTGACTACTTCATAGTTCACTCACTATCCAACTCTCAACTTTACTGATGCTTTTAGCAGACCAATATGCAGGGTCTTATTACAACACCAGAAGTGGCAATGAAAGAAAGGCTGACTAAAGTTGAAAACAGGACCATTGCCTTCATCTTTCCTCACATTTTCCTGTATAAAGCAATTTAGGTAGAAATAAATCAACAATGATGACAACTACAAAAGAAAGGACTAGAGAAGAGGGAAAGAAGGGATCCATATCTGACTGGGTTTTCTAAACCTAAAGTAACCAATTTACATGCAACTTACACAACAGAACAAACATGACTAAAACGATGGTTAATTCTGTTCTTCCTTCTGTTTCTTAAAAAAAAAAAAAAAAAAAAACATTTCCAGAAGTCACTGCAATACCGGAAACACTTGGGAAACTAAGCCAATTACAGAATCGTGGAATCCTGGGAGGAAAAAAAAATGCTCAAGAGAAGGCAAAATAGCCATGAAATTATAAACACTATTGCACCCTAAGTCCTCTCAACACTCTTCACATTGTTGCCAGTAAGAGATGGATGGCAATGCTGTTACTCAACACTGCCAGGCCAATGCTAAGGGTGTTTGATTTTCTAGGCTTTCTCACCCTTTGATAAACAAAAGTTACAACAGTTCTTGATTTTCATGAGTCTGGAAGTAAGATAATAGAAGGAATTTAGACTCATACCATAAAGATGATTACTAAAAGTAAAGCAGGTGTCTTGCCTTGCTCGTGACTAACCAAAGTTCAATCACTGGCATCCTAGATGGGACCTTAGCATAACAGGAGAGATCCCTAAAAACAGGGCCAGCAGTAAACCCTGAGCACAACTGAGCACATCTCAAAACCTAAAAACAAAACAGAAAAACAGATAGAAGGCAAACCACTGAAAATCCAAATCCAAGAAATCCAAATTTTCAAGTTCCTTAGTCTTTGAATGGATTCTATTGGAGAAATTAATACTATTTGGATAAAGGATCAGAGAGTAAGATTAGTGGGGAGAGGGGGCATGACGAGGAACTAATATTTACTGAGCATCTCAAGGAGAAATTTATTCTCAAGATTAAAGAGCCAAATAGGGCAAGAGAGAGTAGTCAGGTGAACAACACCTATTTAATCCCAGCACCACATACGATACTGGGCACAAAGCTATGACCAGCCCTTGAACATCACTGGATGTGGCACAAACCACCATACCCCCAAGGTGAATTATTTTAATAAATTAATAAATTTTAAATATTTGTTAAAATCTTTCCAAAGATAAAGTTATTGGCAAAAGCCAAGATCACTAACTACAGAAGACTGACTGTGACAACCATGACTAGGCAGAACTTATCCTGAGACTAAAAAGAAAGACCCTAGCCTAGGCTTTGGCCTACGATCTGTGTAACAACCAAGATATCTAATTCCAGAGGTCTGACTGAGACAACTGCAACTGAGCAGAACTTATGGAAACATAATAAAAAACTATTCTAGGCTTTGTCCTAGGATCAGTGCCAAAACCAAGACCACCAACTACAGAAAACTAACTAAAACAACAGTGACTAAATAGAACTTCTAGAACTGTAAAGAAAGACTCCATCCTATGATCTGTGCAAATACCAAGATCTCTAGTTACAGAGGCCTGATTTTATCATCCATGACTGAGCAACTTCCAGGCACCACAAAAGGACCTAGGGGAGAGTAAAAGAACATGCACAAAGGGGGGAGGAGTGGGGAAAAAAAGAACATGCACGAAGCCTGTAGTTATTCCAATGACAGTATACTTCAAGGGCAAAGAAGTCCTGTAACTCTTAGGCCAAGGGAATTCCCTTTCTAATCTCCCCAATATTTATTGTGCCTATACAAAAATAAATAAAAAATAAAAGAGAAGCAGAAATTATTTTTGTTATTGTTGTTTTATTGTTTTTGTTTGCTTTGTTTTGTTGTCTTTATTGCTGTGGTGCTTATTGCTGTGTTGCTTTTCAGGTTATTTTAATTTTTTTTTTTTGAGCTGATTTTTTTTTTTTTTTTTTTTTTTTTTTTGGTTTTTGGGCCACACCCAGCGGTGCTCAGGGGTTACTCCTGGCTGTCTGCTCAGAAATAGCTCCTGGCAGGCACGGGGGACCATATGGGACACCGGGATTCGAACCAACCACCTTTGGTCCTGGATTGGCTGCTTGCAAGGCAAACGCCGCTGTGCTATCTCTCCGGGCCCTATTTTAATTTATTTTTTATATTGTTGTGCTTTTTCTTTTTCTTTATCTTTTCTTAAATCAATATTTATAGCCTCCAGCAGGACTCCTCCCATTTTTTGCTTGTTTGATTTTTGCCCCATTCCCTTTTTTTTCTTTCCTTCAAACAGAACCACATAACTTGAACCATCTTGTTCTGCCTCATAAATTGAGGGGGAAATAATGGAGGGTACAAGACCAAACAGTCATATGAACATTGAATAGAAATAAAAATGATCAGACTTAAACACCAAGTCCAAAGTTAATGACTACAGAATAGATACCCAATCTACAACAAGCTAGACACAGAGGGGACCACTTATATTAGCAGCCCAGGGGGCAAAGGAGGGGGATATAGGATGCATGCTGGGAACAGGGGTAGAGGGAGAACAACATTGGTGATGGGAATGCCCCTGATTCAATGTCACTATGTACTTAAAATATAACTGCAAAAGATTTGTAATCCACTTTGGTCAAAATAAAAAAAATTTTATTAAAAAAAAAACTTTCTAAAGAGTACCAACTTAATAAGAACAAATGTTAAGTGTTGTATATGTAAACATTTTAATGGGATTATTATGTTATTGACCCTACCCTGATCGTGATTGTGCCCTACCCTAGGGTGTGACCTGACATTCTGCTCCCACCCTCGGGTGGTACCTGATTCTGCTCCCACCATTGGGTGGTATCTGATCCCACCATTGGGTGGTACCTGATTCTGGTGCATAAAAACAAGGGTCTGTGGAAGGTGAGGAGCTTTTTGTCCTGGACCTATTCTTAGGCCTTTTGGCTTCGGCCTCTTCACAGAATAAAGAGCTGTTTTCTTCGAAAGCCTGACTGCCCGTTGGCTTTCTTCCCGCCGCATTCACCTCAGAACCGCCGACTGAACAGGGTAACAGACGCGTGGTCCGAGCTGGAGGAGAAAGGCCTCATTCTCCATCCCTCCATCAGTCAACCTCTTCAGGGGCTGACTTGAAGCAGTTAAGACAACTTGTCCATCCTAAATAACTTGTTTGCTTCTGCTTTTGGGTCACAACCTTACAACCTTGTTCAGAATTGTTCTTTGCTGAGTTCAGGCATAGCTCATGACAGGGATTAGGGAACCATATATATGATGCTGGGATTAGACCTGCATAAGCCACATGCAAGGAAAGCACACTTCTTGCTGTACTATTTCTTTGGTTCCCAGACCAATTTAGTTAAGAAGGAAATGTTTAACTCAAGGCCATACTTTCTATGAAGTATAGAAATGCTTAATTATTGCTGTTAATGAGACAGTATGTACAAAAGAGATAGCTAATATAAAACAGTGGCATTAACCAATTATTATTTTACAGAAGAAAACTGATTTAATTCTTTCCATCTTAACTAATTTAGATATATAAAGTGAAAATGAATGTAGCAAATGGAAAATGTTATTACTAATAAACAGAAAAATATTATTACACATTTAGTGTATTTCCTTCCAGTATTATATATACATACATATATAATTTGTGCATATATGCATATATCATAATACATTCTGAAGCTGATATAATACTATTTATAATTTACTGTTCAATTATTTTAAATATTCTCTGAATATAAAACAACATCATAAAAATCCTTCAAGTGATCTTTTAAATAATATCAGCATTGATTTTAAAACTAAAGTTTTCTAACTTAAGATATTATGTAGACAAAAATAAAAAATTTTATGTAGATGTCGGAGGAGACAAGAAAATAGAATTGCTGAACAATGAATCATGATACATAGTATAACTGTTATAATGCATTCAACAATGTCATATTTAACTTTTTGTATGTTGGAAACATACAAAATTTAATAATAAATTAGAAAAATAAATTAATTTGAAGTTATATAGACATCATTAAAGATCAATAAAATCAAAAGCTGTATCTCCTAAAGGAAAACCTGATAAACCCTTAGTGAAGCTCACTAGAAGAGAAAGCTTTCAGAGAATTAGAAGTGAAAGCAATATTACAATAGATAGCACATTATTACAACAAAGAGTGAGACTATAAGGAACACTGGTATGTCAAAAATGGAAAAATGTAGAATAGACAATTTCTTAGAACTATACAATTCCTTCAAGACTGACTCAGAGGTTCAAGGAGACAGCACAGCAGGTAAGGCATATTGTATGGTCCCCTATTCCTGAGCAAGAAAGATCCCTGAGTACAAAGTCAGGGGTAAGCTCTAAGCACAGTCAGATATGACTTAAAAGCAAAAACAACCAGAAAGATTGAATAACCAAAAAAAAATACCCAGACATATCAATTACAAGAAAATTAAAACAAATAAAAAACTCGCATTCTAAAGCCCAGGACTTCGGAATTCTATCCAGACATTCAAAATCATTGTAATATTTATCCTTTATTCCAAACAATTTTAACAACCTATAAAAAAAAAAGAAAATGCTCCACGTTCATTTGATGATGCTTTAACTCTGATACCAAAAGCTTACATGGACATCACAAATAAAAAAAATGCAATTCGGGGCCGGAGCGATAGCACAGCAGTAGGGTGTTTGCCTTGCACGCAGCTGACCCAGGATGGACCTGGGTTGGATCCCCGGAGTCCAACATGGTCCCCCAAGCCAGGAGCAAATTCTGAGCGCAAAGCCAAAAGTAACCCCTGAACATCACCGGGTGTGACTCAAAAAAAGCTTTAAAATAACTTAATTACTGCTTAATTTATCCTAATAAATATGAAAGAAAGTCACAAAAGCTCAGAAGCTTAAAGATTACAAAGTAGATATAAACTCTAAGCTAAACTCTATCAGTATTGAAAAAGAGGGGGTACTAAATTGCCACCCTGAGAAAGCTAGTTCATCTTAATTTTAATTATATATATCCCAACAGCTGGTTGGTTTCCCATGAAATAAAGGATACATCTCTAAGTCTACAAGAGTGAGATATTACAATCCATAGCAAATCCCATAAAGGAAAAGTATACCACCACTAAAAAGGCTGCCTTCAGGGGGTCAGAAAGGCAGTACAGGAGATAACCCACCTAGGTTCAATTCCCAGCACTTCATATGATTCCACCATGAATGACCTCTGAGCACATTCAGAAGTAAGCTCTGAGCAAAACTGGGAGTGGCCCCCAAACAAAACAAAACAAAACAAAACAAAACAAAACAAAACAAGAATTCTGCCTTTAGAGGAAAATTGTGGTAAGTATCATATTCCATTGGGAACAAAGGGAGCAAAGATCCAAATTCATTCTTTCTTTCTTTTTTTCCCTCTGTGTTCCTATGGACAAAGTTAATGTAGCTCAATGAAAGTAATTACCAGCCAGGCTCTGCAATCCATCAGTTCACCCTGGACATTCTTGTTGATCCTCTCTTTGGTCTTTAGGACCCAAGAATCCCTTTTGTTGATCTGGAACTGTGAAGGAAAGGTTGGTTGTTACTAACTTATCTTTCAATTCTAAATTTCTGCCAAGTACTTAGGAAAAGAAAACAAATGGATAGTTTTTATTTAATGGAAGCTATGAGGGTTAGAATAGAAACATACTCACAAAACTCACAAAATTAAGATTAAAACTATATACATCCTGACCTTCACTCTACATAGAATCAACAAATGCAATATAACTGGAAGCTATGATTTCAAAGATTTAATCCAAATCACTTCTAATTGAGGTAGTTTGCCAAAGTTAGTTTAGTCCCATGTTTCTCAAACTTTTCCCACCATATCCCACTTTAGTCCTTTTCTTCTTATAGTTCCCCAAATCCTACTAACTGGTCCCATACTCTCATGTCATTACCCTCTGTGTATCAATTTTTCTAGTGGTCCCACTCAAATATCCTAGGTGGTCCATAGAAGTTCCACAGTTAGAAATACTGGTTCAATAAATAAATCAGAACAATATGCAAAAGATGTTCTTTATATATATGGATTACAGATTTCAGCAGTTAAAAATACTTGCACAAAGTGTTCAGTGGTAAATGACATTGTTTGCATGTGTGAAGCAAATGTGTATGATCCTTGGCACTCCTTCTCAATGACAGAGAATGATCCCCGAGACCACAAACATTTCAAAGTCATCTTTTAAGTTCCCATATAGCTTTCTACATAATTTTTCCAATTTTTAGTAATGTTACCAAGAACTTACTGATAATACAATTAATGTTCAAATTCTGCTAAGGACTTTATGAATTGCATGAACATACTTAATGTACATGCCAATAGAGAAATATTCACTTTATGTTCTTTACTAACTCGAAAATTACTCAATGATTCTCTGCACTACCCGTAAATCTATGTCCATTTCACAAAATGAATAAACAAGTATAATAAATATATTCACACAGGATATGTACATTCAATTTTGACCTTCAGTCTATGTAGAGTCAACAAATGCAATCTAACTGGAGGCTATAATTTCAAACATTTAATCCCAATCTTAAATTTTGACCATTTAAGTCAGAAACACAATGTTTCCTTTTGTCACCAGCAAAGCCCCATGAGAAGGTGGATTGCCACTGAATCAAGACCAATCCAGTGACAGATGGCCCTGAAAGTTAACTGTACATCAACTGAGCTTTATATTTTATTTTCTATATTCTTGGCAATGTCTAATACCTTAGACATAACGAAACCAGCTAAATATCCTATTTTTTTTATTCTAGAAGCAACACTCTTCTTGTAGAAAACCTTGAAAGAAAAAAGGTGCATAAATTAGTCACAATCCTAGTAGCATCTAAAAGCAACAACAGATGACATATTGGCCTATTCATTTCTAACTTTTCCCCTGACACCTAGACTGTTTGAAGTATTTCCTTTCTACAAGAGAAACAAAAACAAACACTCATTTCTTCAGGCAGGAACATGAAGAAAATGTGCCCTATAAAAAATTAATGCCACTATAGTTATAAATTCAAATTTCTTAATGACAACTATAGCAAAAGTATTTTAAAATCCTTTGAAAAATCTCCATGAGGGATCTTCCCTATCTAACTCCTCCTGTGTGTAATCAATCCATCAGAAAAAATATTAATCAACAGCACCAAGATACTCTTATGAAAAGTTATTCTTTTTTTCATAAGTATGTTTTCTAAGACCCTACTTTTACAAACTATTAACCCAATAATCCTCATAAAATTTAGTACCTGCTACCCCAAAATAATACCCTGGCACTTAAGTCTACTTAACTTCACAAGCTAAATAAGTTGAGAAAATGCAGGAACAGGTCATTCTGACCTTCCCCTTGCCCCTTTTCCCTGAAATCAGTCAAAAACTTCTTGCAAGAGATGGCCTCTTCATGCCCAGAGAAAATGAAGAGCATCCTTCTCACTAAAGACAAAGGAATATAGAGAAGAACCCACCAAATAGACCTTGTATTTAATTCAAATCACCCCAGTTCACTACTATTACAATGACCTCACATTCCTTATTCCTAACTTACTCACTTTGTCAACCTAGTATGGAATACTCAGATATAACTGGTTCTTTGTGTTTTCATTTCTATATGAAGGTTTCCATTTCACATGAAACTTACATTTTATACATTTCAATTCCAGTCAGGCACACTAATAGGCTCCAGAAAAACTTATTACTCCCCTACAATTCTTATCAGTGAGAAAAGGCAACTTAGTACACCCAGAAAAGAAACCATGTAGAGAAGAGGGTAAAGGTCCTGTTTCCTTCTCAAAATTACACTTTTAGAAGATACAAAGGAAATATCATCAAGGAATAATATATATACCTTTTCTGGACAAGTTTATAACCCAGGAACACAGCCTCTGCCCTTTCATTTGAAATGGATAGCTCAAAAGTAAAGCCAACGGCGTCTCACCAAATTAAAAGCAATATGGTTTCCACATTGAAAAAGACTAGAGAGAACCACTGATCCTGATAATGCTAAGAACTATTTAAAAATAAATATATTTTGCAGTAATTTCATTGCTATGTAATGAATCGGTTTTAAATAGCTAAGTACGTACTTAAAGCATTCTCAGGTTTAAAATGTACTTTTGTACTAGTTATTGCTAGGTAAACTAAAGTTTTAAATAATATCCAATGCAAGAGACCTGGAATTTTATTCCCCACAGCCTGGTAATTTTAAGTGCCCTGTGACCTTCTTAAGCATTGCCAAAATCAACATCTGGTACCTGGCACAAAGAACATAGATTCTAAAAAAGAATTTTTTTTATTTCATTATATTATGTGCTTTAAATAGCTTCTAAGATACTATTATTTCTCTTCTTTCTGAAACAAAATATAAGCTAATAGGCTATTATATTTTCTTTAAAAATTAATGATCAAAAAGTTGAATTTTGGCTAAAATTTTCTCATTCCTTCCAGAAAGAGATTTTATTCAGTACAATAGAGGCCAGACTAGATACCAGACTGAATAAAAGAAAACCCAAAGAGAATCCTTACACTTCTGAAAATAATTTCAAAACCAAGAGAATATTACCTATACAGTTCTCTACATTTCCATGATTTTTTCCTTCAACTTGTATATTTTCATGTAAAGCTTTCAAATTCTCCAAACACTCTGGCAAAAATAGTACCCCACTATTGACAATAGGTATTTTTCTTTCTTTATATGCAGTATTTCAGAAAACTTTAAAACTTTTTCCTGAAATATTAAAGCTTAAGTTTCATACTGTTTAAAATAAAAGCACATATGACAAAAGCAAACATCATTCTTCTTGATTATTAACAAAATAAAACAATGGGGGAAATCTAAAATAGTTTATTCTTAGATGTCCTCTTTTAATTTGAGAATAAATGCAGGAAAAGTTAACACTGCCTCTCATTATAAGTTAATTGAAACAGAGAAATTCTTTATTACACTTCAAGACAGTATTCTAAAGATTAATTACTGTATCAACTTCTCTTTAGTTCTGAAGTCTGCAATTATCATCATCTAAGTAAAGTAACTCATGAAAATCTCCCCTTTTTCAATATAATCAAATCCTAATATAGGAGACATGCAATGGGCAGTCCAAATCTAATGTATCAATTTCTTTCATAAGCACTCATGGTATGGCTCCTTATAATCCCCACCACCACCAAATTGACTGTCTTCAACACTAGAGAAATTTCTCAAAGGAAAAAAAAAAAAACAGCTATCATTCATTTCTTAGCCAAACATACTCAAGGAAACTCAACATTGAAGCCGGTTAGAGTGCAAATATATTAGCTGCGACTTCAGCAAGTGCCTGTCATGTTGAATAGCATGAAGAAGAGAGATAGTAATTATTGCC